>NW_027417800.1:0-164439 GCF_009905375.1 Apium graveolens | reverse complement strand
ATCCGTTGATGCATTATCAGTTGAAGTCTTTATCCGTTGAAGCACTTATCCGTTGATGGATATTATCCGTTGAAGCATTTATCCGTTGATGGATATTATCCGTTGAAGCATTGTTTCTTATTCGTTGAAGGTCTTCAATATCCGTTAACACTTCTTCACTTATACAAAATTACAAGACATGAAATATTTACAATTAGCCCTCCTATTTGTACATCCATTAGTAGTCAACATGACTGATTATTTCCTAACAACATCTAAGAATTACAGCTTGATACCAGAGAGTGAAATGTGCTACAATACTAAACTTATTGCTAAGTAAAGCTACTCCTTCAACGGATAGCCAAGATGGTCTTATCCGTTGAGGCTACAAACACTAGATTTCTACTTAAGTGTTTTGCTTAACTTATCATCAAAATAATACACATATTCCTAACAGATCCCAAGCTCTTGGGTGCAAAGTGCAGGATGACTCCAAAGTTCTCCAACGAGGACACCCGTTGAATACAAGAACAGAGTTCCCAAAGCACACACCAAAGTTAACCCCACATCCCCAACGAGGACACCCGTTGAATACAGGAGGAGGCCTTCAATCATCAGGCATACCCCTGGAGGCCTTCAAGCTTTTCACGAACATCCCCCTCCTTGACCGTCTCAAGGAGGGAATTCTTCAAAGAGTACCTGCAACAAATACATTAGTAAAAATAATCATCCATTGCTCCTTTTCATGCAAGCTTTGTCCTGAAGTCACCCTCGAGAATGCATTTACCACGCATAAGACGCGTCCTAAGACATTGGGCACGCCCTAACCTCCATGAAAATTGTATTTGTTCTTCCAGCAACTACCTTCCCTGACATCCAGCATATCAGGACGCGTCCTTTCTTTTTGAGCAGTTCATCCAACCTTCATTGCCAGACAATCATAACTGTCAAATGTTTCCAACACATTGGACGCGTCCAAAGCTCCAGGGCGCGTCCTGCGCTTCCAAGCTTTCCTATCATAAGGTCATTCCTTGTAAGGCTCCCCCTTCAAGTTGGGCGCGTCTAGCGGGCCTGGACGCGTCATCTCCTTCTATAATACAATACCGAGTTTGACTGCAATTAATCCGCATTTGACTTGAGTCAATCCAATGCCAAATTTTGGGTATAACAACTCATATAATTATATTACCTAAATATATTATCAATTATAGTACTTTGTGCATGCAAAATAAACAATTTAGGTTACATATTAGCGCTATTTCATCAATTCTATAATTATATTATCTAAATACGTTATCAATTTTAAGTAAAAGTATAACTTTCTTATATGTCAGAATAACTTTCTGTTTACGTCATTCTACATGTGGTTTGCAATACATAAATTAAAATGTCAGAGCATTCGATAAGAGAGATAGGACTCGATCCGAGTTGAACACTATCAGGTTCGTCTCGAACTCAATTATAAGAATTTGACTTCGATTTCGAATTCAATCGAGTCTTTAATTTCAAACTTTAACCCCGATTGTACAAAGTTCGATAGACTCAAGTTCGGCTCGAAAACTCGAATAGATTTTCACCAAATCTTAACAAAATCTGAAAATATGATAGGTTTGAATCGAGTTCGACTCGATTAAATATATAAAATATAAATAAAATACATAATATTTATATAAAAATATTTTATAATAAAAATTAAAATAACAGAGACTCGATAAGACTCGCGAAGTTTACGAGCCGATTAATCTGAGACTTGAGCTCGACAGGGTAAATAACTCGAAAAGTTTGATCTCAAACTCGACTCGATTGTAACCGAGCCGAATTCGAATATTATTCGAACCGAGTTTGGGTAGCTCACAAACGGTTTTACAACTCTTGGACACGTGTACAACAGTGATTTTGGTAATGTATGGGCTGTAATGTAACAGGCCCAATATTAATGGATATTATCTATTACCTACCAATCAACTAAATGTTTGGATTGCGGCCCATATTAACAGTTAGATCAATAGTTTGCAGTGGTCATGAAATGAAATCTAGTTAAATTTGAAACTGGATTTTATTGTAATTTTGGCAAAGCTACTGACCTACCTAAAGTTGAAACACAGGCAGGCATGGAAGTGGACATTAAAATTAGCAAATTAAACAAAGTGAAAATTATAACCAGTGAGCTTCAAACTAAGTGAAAAGGTCAAATTAGATGTCACCTCTTTCATACTCCTCTTTTTGTTCCTTCCTCTTTATTTAATTCAGAAAGTTGGTATTTTGTTCTTTGACAAAATACAATTAAAATATGTATTAAAGAACAAAAGAGTAAGTGAAACCAGATTCATTGGCATACCTTTGGTATATGAACTTCAAATCTTGAGAGTCATCGTCATCTATCTCCATATCTTCCAGAACTACGATAATTTGAGTCTCATCTTATAATGTATAATGTGATAAAAATGTCTTAGACTATTAGAGCTTACAATTTGGTATACGATACGATAAAACGACATGAGAATGATATAATATAAATGGATATGTGTTCGGCTTTTCGATAAACAAATATAAAAGTGCACGGCACGATGAAATACGAAATCTAGATGGATCCATATATGAATTTACTCTTGAGTACACGACAAGACACGAAATAAATAAATTTATTAATAAATATTTAAATATATATATAAGATATTTATATATTCATCTATATAAATATACATATTTTGTAATATTATATATATACATATAATTTGTATATATTTATAAAAATATATTCAAAAATATACCATTTTATGTAAATATAGATTTTTTAATATATATGTACAATTATATTTAAAAAAAATTATTTATTTTTATACATGAAATGTACACGAAGCGATTGGTTACGGATATGTGTTTTACCTTTAAGTAACGAATGATAAATGTGGCGTTTAACCTTCCTTACACGAAACACGAAAGCACACGACATACGAAAGTACACGAACGACACGAATTCCAAACTCTATGGAAGACCGACGAACATTCATCCATTATATTTTAGTCATGCAAATATTTAATTTGAGAACTAAGATTAGTTATTAAACGAAACACATGATCCTCTAAACACGTAAAGGTTTTGCGGTCACCGCGTTAAGGTTTTGCGATCCTCCAAGCAAGGCAAGGTTTTACGAAAATTTGGTTATATAATAGATAAAACTTACCAGAATAGACAGTACTAATCAGTTTTTGTCCTGATGTCTGTTTTTGTGTACAAAGGGTGGATCCAAGATCTTGATTCTTGAATAAGTAGTATGAATGCTACATAACACACACATGCATAATGTGTGAGTGTGTTTGTACATAACAGCAATGCCCTCTACAGCAAGGTAGTAGCTAGCAATGAAGCAAAAATCCCTATCAGAATTAAACAAAAAAAAGCAACAAGATACAAAAGGATTACAGCTACCTCACAGCTCACTAATCCTATATTCCTTTCCATCCAGCTTTTCTTTTGGTGCTACTATCATTTCTTTCCTCTTCCAATCATTCCAACTCAATCTCAGAGAGCTGCTGCCTAATGTATTTTTCCTCACCTTAAATAATAATAACTACATTTTACTTGGACACACAAGTGTTGATCTTTCTCTTTCAATTTGAGTGCGTCTTCTAGTTTTACACCATGAATTTCGAATTTTAGATAGTAGTAGGACCTTGCTTAGCATATATAGCACCAAGTGGGAACGAATGTTGACGAGGAGATTAACACTGTTGCTCTACGACCCTCCATCGTTACGTGGACTATGCTTAATTGACAAATTATCATTTCGAGATTCTATTAAATTTTTAGTATGAACATCTGCTTAAATCTAATTCAACTAGTTATATTCATATTTTGTTCCGACCAAGATAGTCATCATGCTAAACCAGAAGTCAGTAGTAGTTACTACTTGCGACATACATCTGTCGTGTATGAGCAATTGAGCAATGCTTGAATCCTGATGATGATGAACAAAGGCTACCATGATAATACTGGCAAAATTTAACTATTTATTCATGTCTCCAACTACTCTTCTCGGGCCTCCCTTGGTCCCTTTGCTTCCTAAGCAACAACTTAATAACTAATCCCCTTCCCCTACCCTACTATGCAAGTCATTTTTGCCAAATACAGTTTGATTGGATTACGTTAAAGCCCCCGTGCTCAATAAATGATTCAACTTAATGTATGCAGGTGTATTTTCGTGATTACTACGTAATGTTGCTGATTACTGAGTAGATTAATATTCATATAAAGCAATATTCCCTCTAGTCTTGTTTTGACTAATATACGGTCAAATTGACCCAATTTTTATGTATTATTTTTTTTAAAAAAAATACATTTGAAAGAGAATTAGATATATTTTCTAATGATACTAGTTTTAAAAATTATCTAATTATATTTTATACGTAATTTACTGTCAAAATTTAAATAATTTGACTGTTGACTAGTCAAAACAATACATATAATATGAGATGGAGAGAGAGTATGTGATATTATATTTTATAAATATTTATTTTTTTATAAAATAATTCATCATGTCAATTTTTATTGAAAATATAACACATCAAACTTAAAATATTCATTCAATATCATTAATTTTTTTATATTTAATATCAATTATTTTCATTTTTCTTATATAATGTTAATTATAAAATATGATTTTTTATAGAAATTGTTCTCAAAGTATACTTATTTTAAAAAAATATATATATTTTTTAAATTGAGATACTAATTAATTAATTATATAATTTATGTTTCTATTTTAAATACACAATAATAATATTTAAAATATATTGTTAACTAATTTGCAAGTATTTATTTATAATTTTTTAAATAGTATGCATAAAGGTTTCAGGTGACAGAGGTGTTACCCTCTTGTGGATCAATAGGTGTTACCCTCTTGTGGATCAATAGAGGACGACCATGCTAACTAATTCACAATCTCTTAAATGTATAAAAGATATATTAAAACCGTACATACACATTATTAAATTACATGTTAATATTGAGGTACATAAAGATTTCCATTTCTCAATTCTAGTCATCAGATTAGCATCTCATCCATGTACAAAATTTTCATTAAATTTGAACCAAAATCTATAAATCTCCGGAACAGGATCATAGAGATCTATAAATATAATCATAATATCAACACAATATGATATGAGTTAATACACATAAATACTATTAGATGCATGTAAATAATTTAGCAAAAGAAATATAAGAAAATTTGGAACAAAAAATAATTATAAAAAACTCACCTCAAACTCTTCTTTTCCATCCATAGAAAAATAATTTTTTTCGTGTGAAAAAAGACCAACAATCCAAAGAGTTAATGCAATAACTAGAAAATATTGTTTCATGTGAAATTATTATTTATGTGAGACAAAAAATAATATCAATATAATATAAAGATTAATTACAAGCTAATACATAAATGATAGTCTAGCTTACATATTATACAAATTTTCCAAAAAAAAAGAGTACCGTCAAAAAGGCATAAATTAGCTAAAAATTTAACTACAATATATCTTTATAATCAGTGACTAGCAAAGTATATAAATATAAAGTTATCTCTTAATTTTAGCAATATTATACAAATTTTCCAAGAAAAAAATATTACCATCAAAAGAGTATAAGTTAGTTAAAAATTAACTAGAACACATATTTACAATTAATGATTAAAAATGGCCATAAAGAGAAAGTTATTTATTAATTTAACACATATTATATAGATTTCTCAATAAAAAAACAACAATACCATCAAAAGAGCAAAAAAAAAAAGTTTTTGTGTATTAAAAAAATGGACAAAACTTGGAAAAAAATGGACAAAATCTTCAAGTCACCTTAGTTAAGGTTGATGAAGCTCTCTTCTTGCTTGCGATTAAATGATGGATGGATTGAAGATGATGATGAAACTCTGATAAAGCTATCTTCTTACTCACTGGTCATATGATGGATTGAAAATGAACAGATTATACTAAGATATTTTAAAGAGAGATATAAATAAAAAAGTAAGAATTAGTCACATATTTATAGGTAAGATAAAATATGAAAATTATATGAGATTAATAATTGTATAATGTGTAAGATATAAGTTCATTGTATTATTAAGTGCATTGTAAATATAAGTTAATATGAAAATTATATCATTAAATGTATTGTGTGTAAAATATAAGTTTAATAGGTGTATTGTAAATATAAGTCAAAATGAAAATTATATCAGGTTAAATGTATTATGTGTAAAATATAAGTTCAAGTATTATTAGTTGTCCTGCAAATACAAGTTAATTCATTTAACTGTTAAAATATTATAATATATACATGTATACATTTCAAGTCATCCGTATGCACAAAAAACTAGAAGATGATTAACAAAAACCTAGAAAATGATTAACTGTCCAAGTGTTTGACAGAAAATTAGGAGGGTCATTTGAGTAATATACTTGAACTGCATTTTGTAATCTTGACCTGCATTCAGAAACTATGATTTATAACCAACCAGAAAAAAAATACCATGGTATTTTTCCTAAGATTAAAGTCCCTCCATTCCTGCAGCATACTTTTTCTAATACAATTTCTTGACCATATAATAGTCTAGGATTAGATTCAGAAAGAAGCTTAGAATGATCATAACAAATCATAACTTCCTTTGCTAAAACAGTAAAAACATCAACGTCAGTATTAGCCTAAAACTTTTGTTTCTGTGTTAGGATTAGGAAAAACTTGATGTTAATTAAGACAAAACAGTAAAACATCAACTTCAGTATTAACCTAAAACTTTTGTTTCTATATTAGGATTAGGAAGAACTTGATGTTAATTAAGACATTCCATCTTATCATATCTATACTAGTTAACACTGCCCGTGTTCCGATAAACTTATTGCTTTTACTTTTTACACGTATTTTAAGCTGCATAACTACGATATCTGAACGAAATCTGCATAAATTAATTTTTTGAAGATAAAAATTTAAATGTCCAAAAGGGATGTGGCTTTATTGAATGTAGCAAGCATCCCTACATGTTTGACAGCTTGAGATTTCAAATAATGTAAAAAGACAAGTTGATGGTACTAGTACTACCACCCACACTACACTACTAGTGTGCATTCACAAATTGTAAAAGGATGCCTTGGTGGGGTGGGTGATATTAAGAAAAATGTTCTGGTGGGGTTTCAGTACAAGACTTATCAAGGCCTTTGCCAAGTCTAGTTGCTAATGCTTGATTTAGTACCCCATATGTAGTTGTTAATCTCACCTTAGAATACTAACAAGTTCAAGATTTGCTAAAACAGAGAGGGTGAAAAAACTGACACACATGGGGTTGGGTGGGCTAAAGCCAGTGTCCACAGTTATCAAGTAATTGAATAAAGTTAACAACAGGACCATCTCATAAAATAAACACCATCTTTCACCTACATTTATGTCTTTGATATTATCATGCCAAGCAGCTGTCACCAGCCCATTTTTTTATTTTCCTCCCAAACCCTCCTCATTCACTATATTTATTTCAGTTCTTTTACTTCACTAGTATACCAATCTAGGCATTTCAAATTTCAAATTAGCAAAATGTCAATACCTCTCTTCTTGTACTCTTTCCTCATTTTCTTCTTTTTCCTTCACAATGCTAATTCACTACCAAGAACTAGCAAGTCTACTGCCACCAGCACCACACTTCTTGATGTTGGTAACCACCAAGTGTACAACCCACAAGCAAAGCTTCCTGATATCAGGACGAATCCCCTTTCGGCCTCGAAAAAATTCGAAGGCTCGTCTGATTTAGTCCATCTCCGCTACCATATGGGCCCTGTGCTCTCCTCTCCTATCAACATTTATCTAATTTGGTATGGCAAGTGGGCTAATCCCCACAAGCTCCTTATCAAGGACTTTCTCCTTTCCATTTCCTCCAAAGGTTCCCCCTCGCCTTCTGTCTCGGATTGGTGGCGCACGGTCTCGCTCTATACTGACCAGACCGGCGCCAACATTTCAAGAACTGTACTAATTGCCGGGGAGTACACTGACCATTTGTACTCCCACGGCAAGGACCTGACTCGGCTCACTGTCCAGGATGTTATCGCCTCTGCGGTTAAGTCCAAGCCTTTTCCAGTAGACCACAAGACCGGGATCTACCTCATTCTTACTGCTGATGATGTGACAATGCAAGACTATTGTCGCGCTGTTTGTGGGTTCCATTACTTTACATTTCCGTCAAAAGTTGGTTACACACTCCCTTACGCATGGATAGGGCACTCCATCAAGCAATGCCCTGAGGTATGCGCGTATCCATTTGCTGTTCCTGGTTACATGGGCGGAGGAGGGCCTGGAGCCCTGCATCCGCCCAATGGGGACATAGGAGTTGATGGTATGATAAGTGTGATCGGACATGAGCTAGCAGAGCTGTCATCTAATCCACTAGTGAACGCGTGGTACGCTGGAGAGGATCCAACAGCACCGACAGAGATTGGGGACCTATGCGAGGGATTGTACGGAACAGGAGGAGGCGGAGGCTACATTGGACAGGTGATGAAGGACAGAAAAGGGAGGACCTTCAATTTACATGGTAGAAGAGGTAGAAAATTTCTGGTGCAGTGGATCTGGAGTCCTGTTTTGAAGGCTTGTGCCGGTCCTAATGCTTTGGACTGACTCACTCAGTCAGACAACACCATTAGTAATTTCTATTCCAATCATCTTTCAGACTAAACTACAAGCATCACATTACCGAATAGTCCATCTTCCTACTTTTTTATTTTTTAGATTAATATATATCTTTCTTCGATTTGTTCGTTACAATGTTGTACAGAGAAGTATATATACTGAATTGTCTTTTTTTAATTAAATAAAGCTAGCTTAGCTTTTGTTCATCCTTCTCCTTACCTCATATCAATCAGCAGCATTGTTTCATTTGCTATCCTCCCCAAGGGTGATGCACGTCGTCTTAAAAATAGAGGTAAGATCTGCGTATATTTTACTTATCCGCGATGAATCAGTAGATTTGGTTTTTACCCTGTGAAACAAAACACAATCAGTCAGGTATCACTTCTCTGTTAGTACCTATTGCTCTGCAGCCATCCCTAGGATATTACTAGTAGTATTATTGTTGTTGTCAACAACAACATATGTTATTTTGACAACTGTCACCGGCCAATCAATTAAAGTATAAAAATATCTTGCTTAACATTTATGCCTTGGACCATTTCCCTGGCTCCACCAACTTACATTGTATCTGTGCATGTAGCTCCCCATAGTTAACTAGATAAACACTTAATTTATACTAACATTTTATAGGAACCTATTGTTCCGGTGTGAAGCAGTGACTGCATATGATCACTTATTTCAATGAATGAGCACTGATACACCCTTTGAGTGGCTACCGTGCTAAATTTTTATGCATCAGACCTCTTGTTTGTTTGCTTACAAATTTGCTCCCTGTTTGACAAATTTTGTTTCAGACATAGACATGTATCAAAGGAGAAATTTATGTATAATGAACTTACCAAGATGGGATACTATCCGGTACTGAACCACAACTACCTAATGAACTAATATCTGTTAAAATGAATACTAACTAGTATGGATTTAACTACTTTTCGCTATTATTTATCACTGTGTACTCCCATACTGTTATTACATTTTGGTAAATATGAGAAATACTACTTATATAACCACTGGAGTTATATCAAAGTGCCCACCATTGTTTTCAGAAACTATCAAGTGGCTACCCGATCTCCACGGGGATTCTTTTTGGCCACTATAATCACTATATATATCACTTTGATAAATTTTGGAAACAAAATGACCTAAAATTTAATGAACCGTTGATGGATTTGTTAGAATAATTAATAAAAAGAAGCATAATGTTACTTTTTGTAGTTCATGTGGGTCACACATCATTTACCTATTACGATTTCGTTAATTTTCATATAATTTTTTTTCAAGATTTAACCGCGTGATATATATTTTGATTTTAGTGGTCAAAACGAGTCTCCGTAAAGATTGGGTAGCCAATTGATAGTTTTTGACAAGTACAGTGGGCACTTTGAAATAAAACCCCCGAGAGTTGAGAGTAAAGAGGTTTCACCAAGGATTCATGTGCAGTTTCAATTTTTCACTTGTCTATGTGCAACATTCTCAGTACCATCCGCTCCTATGTCCCCATGTTTGTAGGGCCTGGAGCCCTACGTACTTTTCAACAGAAATTATATTGTTTTTGGGCACGTTTTCCACCCCCTCCTAAAAAAGTCACAAAATTAACTTAACTTGCAAAATTAAGGTAATTTAACTCACCCCTCAACATCATTCTTGGCAGTATCATTCTGCATGTGGTAAATTTATATCTGCTACTCCTATCATGGTCTTTGTACAATCTATGTACTCCCTAAGATGGTTTATCATGGTTGTAGTTGGTACTATCTCCTAACTCTGTAGGAAGAACCCAGCCAACATGATACTACATAAATTAGACTGGCTATTTCTACTGCACTATCACATGAATGTAGTCGCTTTGTATTTTTGTTATTGTTAATTCAATTAATTATGTTGTTCATACAGACCCCTGGGTCCTGACAATCATAACCTTCCCTGTAAGATTTTGGGGCAAATTATGTTTGGACCATACTACTTTCCCTGTTTGCACACATGCCAAGTTACTCCCTTCCCTTGAATTAACTACTCCAGTGTCATTAAATTAATCATACCAAATTACACCTGTGAATATAGTCGGAACCGATAAAAGACCCATAGCTAGAAATGTGTTTCACTTGTTTCAAAGTTTCATAATAACAAATTTTTCTATTTTACCAAGGCCAGATGGTGGATGTGTGCTTGTGACAAAGTTGGGAGCTGAGGATGTACTTGCAGCTGCTACTACATAGAATGCTAAGAATGATAAGTTACAGACTTACACTGAGAACTTCAGCAACACATGAGGAACTTCAGCAGATACTAGATTCCTATCAGATCAAAAGTTTAACATTCAGCAGATACTAGATTCCTATCAGAAGTTCAACATATCAACACGTTTTCTCCACTCATTCTCCATATTAATCAGCTCGTCGAGTGAACGCTCGAGAGTGGACTCATCTAGTGCTCCTGCAACATCAAGGTTGGCTATTTTTAGGCTTTGAGTGGCAGAAGCCTTTTGCAAGGCATCAGCCTCCGCAGTGTATGTGGCAATTTCGGAGTCGATGACTTGATTCCTGGCCTTTAGCCTACCTATCTCTGACACATTGTGTTCTTTTTCTTGCTCCAACTTTAGCAACTGTTCCTCACATTTACGATATTTATGGAGGCAGCTTTCCAGTTCCTTCATTGTGGACCTATTATTCCTCTGCAACATGCCTTGGGTTATTTCACTGTTAAGCTTCAAGACTCTACTAGCTAAGCTTGGCAAGTCTCGGCGTAGAGATAAAAAACCATGATGTAAATTTGAAGGAATCCTTCGACAAGCCAATAAACCAGTCAAGGCTTCACTAAACTCCTGATATGTTGAATCTTTGAAAAGACCTTTAAGGTTTCCAGACAATCCCGTCTTCAGCAACCGCTCGTAGTCACAGATGGTCTGTTCATCTAGCTGAATTTGAGGAGGAAGAGCCCAATCAGATGTATTGCCTTGAAGCAAGTCCTCCAACTGTTTAAAGAACCCAACCGTCTTAATAGGGATTGATAAACGAGTTTGGTGAGAGATGATTGGAGAATCATGCAAGGTGGAAGGAGGATAGACCGGCTGACCCGAGCTCCTAGTATTAGGAACGACCTGCAGCTCATTAAAATACTTGTAAAGATCAGTGAAAAACAAAAAGGGTAAAGAATGATGCTTAATTATAACTTGACCCTTAAGATATGACACATACACATGAACCCTTAAAGAAAAAAATCGTACATTTTAACCGTTCAACTATGAGATTTGTTCACTTAACCCTTTTGTTAAAAATTTCTTTCATTTTTTGCCTAAAGGGTTATTATATCCGCAATTATATACTTCAAGGGCAACATTGTTCGTTAATAATTTTCTTTTCATTTTTTATTTATCAAATAATATGAATATAAGAAATATGTATAATATAATAGTTAACTACGTATAATTATATTATTTTACTTTCGGTGAATCTTATTTGAATTATTAAATTTACTTACGATAAAATCTTGCAAAAATTATAAAATACTATTAATATCTCAAGATATGAGAAAAGTTCTATGGAGACCGCATTTTTAATGGAGACCTCGGAGACCACCTATGTTCTGCAATCAAAACACTATGAAATATATTATTTTGTGAAGTATGTTTTACGAATATCACTATTTTATTAAAATTGTTCAAGATCATTTAAGTTTAATAAATATAATGTGTATGTTATGCAATTTGAACAAATATTCTGCAAACTAAACATGTTTCGTAGAATAAAACATTTTGTAATGTTCTACATGCCGTACATGTATGATATTCAAGATTTTGAATAAAATAATGATCTTTGTAGAACATAATTCACAAAATAATACATTTTGCAATATTTTTATACAAGATTTTAGCTGCAGAACATAAATGGTCTCCGACTCTCCGTGGTCTCCAACACTCCGTGGTCTCCAACAAATACGTGGTCTCCATAGAACTTGACTCGATATGAGCAATTATAACCGATATAATTTATGTAAACTTACTTAAATTGTACAAACTACTTAATAAATGAAAATAATATTATTAAAAAAGTTAGATATTAAGTAAATTTTAATAATTTATTATAAGAATCAAAACAAGCATTTCAAAAAAATGATTAAAGGGTTAAAATGTACAAAAATCAAAGTTAAGGGGTAAAAGTATACAACCCTTAAGGGCAATATTGGAAAAAAATGAGTAGAAGGGTTGAAGTGTACAAAACTTATAGTTAAGGGGCAAAAATTTACAACTTTTTTGTTTAAGGGTTCATCATGTGTACATCACATCAGACTATACTTTTTAGGGGATAAATTGTAATTAAGCCAAGAATGATACATCTACATTACCTCGACAAGTTGTTTTACAGAGTCAATTTTGGATGTAGTAGGATCATCATCGCTAGTAGGAACCTCTTTCGCACCCTTTTCACGAGGCACATTTTCAACTGCTAAAGATCCCTGCCCACAATCCTTCACCACCTTGTCACTTGTGGAAGGCACAGATTTTGTATCAGATTCCAATGATTTACCAGCCAACTTTGACGAAGAATAATATGATGACTGAAAGCTGTCTTTGCTGCAAAGCGAAGGCACACAATTACAAGATCTCAGTCTTGAAAATATGAAGTGCTCACACAAAAGCTTTAATTTTCTTTACTAATTGGAGTTGGGCTTGCGCAAATACTAATGAGCTATATAACAAACTATGTTACAGATGAGTCATTGTGCATAAACTCGAACCTGAAAATGTTATGTTTTCGTGCTACCTATTTTGAAGTCAGAAGATGAGTAGATTTAAAGTAAGAGCATCCTCTACTTCTAAATAATCAAAAAAGGACCCACAACTTGTTCATTAAAGAAAAGGCCACCTTTTGGGCAATAATGACCTAACCACCAACATAACTTTTGATAAGGTCAGCATTTTAACCAACATGCATAAACTCGCTCCAAAGTTTCTAACTGTTTCCCTATCCTCTTAAACGAATCCCAAGGATTGCTACGTCACACACATACGACCTACTTCTGCAATGTGTCAATCGTATAATGAAGCAATACCTAACATAGGGGGTTAAATATCGAGGTAAACACTTATTTTGTCAAAATATATCACTTAGTAAACATCCAAGTGAGCTCACTATATATCATGCCGTCAAATCCCAAAAATAATTTTTTTATAGTAAAATGTAATTGAAGGTCAGTCAGCAACTGACGGATCACTATCACCCCATGGATAGGAAATACTGATTTGTTTAATCCATGTAAATTGAGGAAAACTCCAAATAAACATTGTCAATTCAGAATAACAACAAAAAATGGAACCTTGATAGTTGATAGGAATAGTGTCACCATGAAAAAGGTAAAGCTGAAAGTACATATGTATATAAATGAACAAGCGAAAAACCCTCTTTTCTTCTCAGTAAATATCTTCCCAAAACCATAAAGCAGGTATGTCACTTTAATAAATGCAGTAGCTATAAAAACTAGAAATGTTAAGGAAACGGCTGAATGCATACAGGTGTTTAGGATGAAGTGCAACCACTGCATTGTCATCTTTGATGGCCACTGCATTGTCATCATTGACAGTCTCGTCGACAACTAAGCCATCCGCTGCCTTCTTCCTTGTGTAAATTGCAGTGAGGTCCCTCATACTTTTGCTGCATATACCGTAGTATAAAAAATCATGATTAAGGGAAAACTTGCAATCAACTATAGATTAATTCCATTACTTCACATCCAAGAGGACATAATACAATTCATCAAAATTCCATATCCCAAAAACGTAAATTACATATCTTGTAAAAAAACTAAAACTAAAAACAAATGAAATTGACTTTATAAGCAAGTAGGAAAATTAGTGCAGAACCAAACTTACAAAACCCTCACGGAGAACCCCCAATTCTCTTTGAAATATCGGAGTGTGTGTATAACTGTATGTATACATACATATGTATATGATATATCGACGCACAAGACATAAATTGACAGAAAAAATTTGTCCCCGCAAATTTTACTTGCAGCGAGAAAAGAATAATGTAAGAAAACAGTATAGTACCCAACAAAGACATAAAAATTCAGCAGTGCAGACAATTAAATTAGGTAAATAGAACCAGCAATATTTCTCTCTTACGCAGGTAACTTCTCCAAATCCCGAACGGCTTGTGCAATTGCATAGAGAATCAATTTTTTAATCTGTTGTAAGATAAGAAAAAGAAATTTAAACAAGAGATGACAATGTAAAATTATGCAAGTTGTATATTTAGGCAATTTTAGACCTCTAAATTGTCAACTTTGGCACTGTGATTTTGCGGAAGGACGCGAATTTCTTCTGCAAGACGAATGCTCTCAGAAACATTTTCAGGCGAGACAAATCCCATTGAGACCTTTATACATGACTGTCAGAATACAAATATCAGTGCGAGCTATCAGGGGCTGGGCACTGACTGAGCACAAAATGTGCCAAAACAGAATGCTGACTGTACTATTATTTACTCTAAATTATATATTGAATCAAACCCCAATGAAGAAAGTAGAAAGGTGGACTGGATAAGAGTTTTAAAAGAAACAAAATCCATTGGCCCGCTCACAAACTACTAACTTAAATACTTTTACTTGTAGTAAACAATTGGTGATGGAATCATAGAACAAATACGGGAAAAATCATATGTTAATCTCAAGAGAGACGTGCATGCCATGAAAAAAACGATATGCTAAATCATATGTGAACCAGGACCTCTGTAATTAAACTAGCTGTTTTGGAGATTTTGGTTTCCATTTATATTACGTATGTTGCTTTCTAATCTAATAAATTCTGAAATTCGCCCATTTATCTTTTAAGGGGTCCATAGGATCTGTATTCATGAACACAAAAAGAAGGCCAATACCAAAAAGGTGCCTCAGTCACGCTATAATGGAGCTGCTTGAAAAATGCAAAAAGGAATTGTACCTTTCTTTGCACATCTCATTACCAAGAAAAAGCCCAAGTAATGCAGTAACAAATCCGCGTGTGTATGTATCTTTCTTTGATTATCCTCAATCATATTAGGACCGATTCATTATTTGCAAGTTACTTTCTTTATTAAATATCACAGTTCTATTTCGCTTGCTACATCATCTAAATCGTGTAACTTTTACATAATTGTCAATAATTCGTGAAAATATTTACAAGTAAATAGGTCATGTTTTAGAGAGAACGTTATTTTTACAAGACGTGTAACAACAAATCTCGTTTATTCAAATAGGGTACCCCTATAGATCTCGTGACTACAATCAAAGACTATTTATAAAAAAACAAAAAACAATTGTAGGTTGTGTAAAGAACTTACAAGATCCATCACAAACTGAAATTATCACTTAAGAATGTTATGTAATAAAGTAACTAAGATCTGACAGAATTCACAAACCAACATTCATCTGATCAAGCTTCGGTTAAGTTAAACATAACTCAATATGTAAGACTAAGTATTTAGTTTCACCAATCTCACAATAAGGTGGGGGTGATTCTCAATCATACCTTACGACAACAACTCTAAGAGATAAAATAATATGCTTATACTGAAAGAAATTACTGATACGTCAATTATTTCAAGCCTATCAATTATATATAAGAGGGAAATTATTGTAAAGGTTCTACATATGTCAAAATCACTGAATTGTTACTCTGAAATTGTGAAGATCAATTAAGCAAGTGTATGCTAAAATAAATACCTAAATAATACTACCAAATTACAAAACTCGTTACTTTCAAAATTTTAGGATTACATAATACCATTTAAAATTTTATAACTCAAACTAGTACAATAATTAAGATAAATAAATGAGATTGTGGTCAAAAAATGACATTAAACTAGTTAACACTTAGACATTACTACCCATCACTTGTTCATACTAGCTGCTTAAGATGAAACTATTGAACTCAACCCCTCACTATCAACGCTACTGTTTTTAAATAACACTATCAACTCTATTTAATAATACCAAAACAACAAAAATACATTAAGTAATTATGATATACTAGAATATATGTATGTTAGAATACTTAATATTAGAACCTGGATCTGATACCATGTTAAGGAACTCTAAAACCTTAAGGTGTTACAGGAAAGCCCTTTCCAGGAGAGAAAAAAAACCTCAACGTGTTAGAGGAAAGGCACTTTCCAGGATCTAATATTAATATTTTAACACTGTAGTTAGAATTAGGGCACTCTTGAAATTATATCTAAATATACTTCATTTATTACTGTGTATATTATGTCCATTTCCTAAATCTATGTTACTCTGTAATTTAATGATGTGTATATAATTCTTCATACATATAAGTTTTACATAGATGGTAAAAAGATTAAATTAGGGCGATATGGTTAAACCAAGTTCATAATCACAGGGCTTAAGTCTGCGGAGTAGTCATTTATTGAACAGCTCATATGAGAAGGTAGCACTTGTATTCTGTCAAACAAAAAAGAGACAACATCATTAATTAAATTACCTTTATATTTCTAACTTGATTGGGACATCCAGCTGGTATATATACTGCATCTCCGCGTTTTTGCACAAATGTCCATGGTTCTATTCCTAAATAAAATAAACATAATTTGTAATCAAAATATGTGATACAATAGGGAAAAGGGACCATGCAAGAAGCCTTAGCTAAGCTCTGCTCAAGACAAGATCACCTTCATTCATAACTTCACCAAGATTTTTTGTGACAAATGGCAATATATACAGTTTCAAGTTTAATGTGAAATGATGTAGCTTTCATCATCTAGATTATCGGTAAAATTTAGAGGGTGAGAGCATCTAATTTGCTTGACTTGCTACTTTAAGAGATATTCATAATATATTTTTTACAGAAATCTGAAGTGCACAATATCTATGTAGAAGGTTGGATCGCCAAGGGATCTGCAAAAAGAATACTTTGAGTGATATATACACCAAGCTCGGCTAAGGCTAGCCACCCCCCCCCCCACCAAACACACACGCTTCAAATTTATGTCAATCTTACCATATTCCTCCTTGAGCCTTCTTTTATGGTCCAAAGTCAAGTAAAATGTCCGGTCATGAATCGGGTGAACAGCCTATACGATCAAAAACATTAAGCACAAAACTTTGGAAATATACAAATAAACAGGCTACATGAAATCAGTTCTTCTCATCACAAAATACAACAATTTTTTAAAAACATGTCGACTGTGATTCGTGACCAAAAGTACACTGACTTAATAAGACCGTGTTAATGATATTGAATAAGAGCAACTAATAGTCATAAAATCAAAATAAGGTTTTCAATTAATCAGGATAACAAATGACGGGCAAGAAGATGCTTTTACAACAATAAACTTTGTATTTCCTCCCTGTGATCCACAATCAGCACTATATGGCTCCCCTATGTACCAGCTCTAAAGCAATTAAGAAACTAGAGTAAACTACTTGGCATGATTATATTTCCTATTAAAATCTGTGGAAGCAAATATGATTATCTAATTTCTTAACCTTTTCTTTTCGACAATCTTAACCATTGTCTGTGACATAAACACAGTCCATACTTTCACTTCCTTATGAAATGGTCTATACAGAAAGATGCAAATCCAGTGATACCCTGGAAAATTTAAAAATCAGTTTCAAAAACTAATTCCAATTACCACTGGAGAGAGGCCTCAAAAAACCATATCACGTGTATTCTTTACATGAAAAGAAACAGACAATATCACTTTAGTCCTTAATGTATAGACTCTCTAATTTAATATAATCAGAAATTACGTCAAGTGTTAGAAAATTGCAGCACCTAGAAATTTAATAATGTACAACTGATCAACAGTCCTGGTCTCCTAGATTGCGATAACATATTGCGAATTTGCAATACATGAAAAGGAATATCAATAAAATGCTTTTACCTGGTCTAAAGGACGACAATTTATGTGCCTAAATTCTCTGAAATTTTTCTTTAAATATTCTTCCAATTTAGGAGAATCTTGCCTTCTAAAAATATCCCATAAAGCACCTCCCCCTGGGTGCTCAATACCCTCTACATTGTTATCCCACGTTCCAACATCAATATTTCCTGCATGTTCATCCAATTCTGTTCTCTTTTTCTCATTCACATCTTGCTGTTTCTCGACCTTATTGTTCACTATCTGTTCACTTCCAAAAATTTCCCTTTTATCCTGGGCAATGTGCCTTTGTTTCAACTTATCTATCTTAGCCTGCTGAGCAGATGTAAAAGTTACTTCTTGAATATGTGTAAGCACATTTACCTGTACCATCAACATCACATGTTACGTTCCAGTTAGATTAAAAACTACTAATAAATATTATATTCAGTTAGATGAAAAACTACTAATAAAAGTCTAAGAGCAGTTTTGCCAGATAATGACAGAAAAAAAAGAGGATATTTAGCAACAAAAAAATAAAAAGAATATTTTTGAACTCTTCAGCATAGTAAAGCTTCATTGTCCAAACATGTTAGTTCATGCAACCTTAAACAATGACATTGATAATTATACAATAAGTTCATAGCTAACTATAATTAAATATCCTAAAAACACAAGCATACCACATCCGTCATGTCAGAGTGGAGCTTCGTGACAGAATCACCACGGCCAAGCTCCTGAGCGTTTCCATAAGCTATACACATCTTGGGCCCTGTATCTGGATGATTTGATTTTTCTGGCAACTTGACAACAAGATTTAAATAGCCACCACGTGGATTTGTATATTCCTTAAACGACAAACTACTAAGAAACTCAGCATTATGACGTGGCAACAGCTCCTCAAATGTAATGGATGGAGGCCAGTCTTCTAACTTCAATATTTGAGGCCATCCGTAATTATCAAATTTCCCTTCCAGATAACCATTGAAAAACTGGCGTGAATTAACATCCACCTGCAGTCCATAAAAAAGATGACCACATTATTCAACAAATTTCAGACAATTGTGCCTTACAATTAGTAATAATAGACCCAAAAGTTACAAAATAGCTATAGAAAGATAACAGAAAAAGTATTAAGAGGAACCAACAGCAAGACCTTAATATCATAAGAAATTCACGGTGTAATGGCTGATATAGCTCACCCTATCTACATCCTTCATAGCAATAAAATGGGGCATAGTCTAATGACGGGAACCATAGGTATCGGACAAGGAAATAAATTGCATGTATGCTTGGAGTAAAATTTACTTTGCATAATCGGTTTGTGGTTTACTTTCAGTAACCCCAATTTAACTTAAGTTATAAAGTGTATTTATATAATAAGTAAAAAGTTTTTTAAAGTTTAGAAAACAGCTCAAGTCAAAAGTTGATAGGAATCTGGAGGTACTTTTATGAATAATTTACAATCGTTTTGTAATTTGTTTGATAAATCTTAATAACATTATCCACATTTACAACCTTATACAATCTGTTTTTGTTTTTAAACTTTTGATAACTCACATGTTACAAATAAACAAAAAAAATTATCCGAAAATATAAACAGTTTTTAAGTTAAACATCTCCTTTTAAGCATATTCAAGTCGCAAGTAACTTTTATTATGGTTACCTGATCGACAATACTTATCTTACATTCTAACTGACTATAAGTTTATTCAGAGATTGCGAAAAAAATGTTGCTCATTACAATTTGAGTAGATGGGAAAGTGGTATAAAGTTAATTCAGTTTCCTCTTTTGATAAGTTACTACTTACTACAAACATAAATTCATTATAAGAACCAAAGAGACTGAAGGCTTAATGCATAACTTATAGAAGGTAAATCGTGTGGCCTGATGTCAAATAACGCAAGCTGCAATAACTCAGTATTTATCTCCAAACATTTATAGAAGGCTATACGCCTTATTCTAAAATTGTGGAACTCAAGTCAACATCACCTCAAAGCTTATAAATATGTTACCTTTTATAAATAAAAGAAGGCAAGAAACAGAGTTTCATAGGGAATGTCAATAACAATTACTTATACACAAACTCAACAAAAAAGTCAATTTATTTATTAAAAAAATTACATAGGGGCACATAAACCAAAGCCATAACCAAGAATTAGATATGTACAGAAGTGAGCATAAAAGGATATAACAAATCACTACAAAGGACATCAAGACAAAACGTTTGCAACTTTCTTTTTCTAAAGAAAAAGTTTGCAATTTGCTATACAAGACATCAGATCCGGCTCTCTCTTTCCATCCTTGTGTCCCTACAATAGTCAATTCCATCATTCCAAAAAAAAAGACGCAATCTATAAACATTTTTAATAGAACACATATTGGTGTTTATTATATGCTTTGTAATTTTAAACTGTGAAAATATCTCCAGCTATAGTTCGAACAAATGAAGAAAATCAGTACTAACATTGTGGTTGTTTAGCCTTCCGTAAATTTCACTTAAAGTGGTCAAATGCTCGTTTTGAAATCATGCTGCCTGTTTGGGTGATCTGGCTAACGCTCTTATTTGTCATCTGATATTAGATAAGCAGAAAGCGGAGGAGGGGTACTTTCTCATTTAGTTTCTCATTCGCTCTTGCTTCTTTTTGTTGTTTGAAAAAGGCCAACAGTGCCGACTATATGCCTCTTCTTTTCTTTATTGTATTTTGATCAGGGTGTAGATCTATTCACATTTGTTTGAAATCTCAATTAGTTTTCACAATCTTAAATTCTTTGCTCTATTTTGAAACAATACTTTTATATTTTACATAGTTTGAAATATAGATTTTCATGTATTCGTTTGTCTTAATATTTGTCTTATTAAATTTTAAAATTTAATTTACAGTTTAAGTGTTACAATTTTTCTGTATTGAATGAAAATTTTAAATCTACTAAGTTTATAATAATATTATAAGATATATTAATAATCTCTAAAAACATTGTGGAATATAATTTTTTTTGAACTTATAAGTTACAATTTACCAAACATATCAACGACGTTATAAGTTATAACACTTATACACTTTTCTACTTTAACTCTTTAAGTCAGAAGTTACTTTTTCTAAGAAACCCCAAACGGGCCCATTATACTAACATAAGCAACTTTCAACCAGCAAATCAGTAATTCTAGATGACGATGGATGAAACTAGTAAACTACAGAAGGAAAAACTGACCTCACGCCAGTTTAAACAATCAACAGCAACAACATCCAACAGCTGGGAACGGTTGAAGTGTTTAATCTGACGGACAGCACGGCACATGACCATTGGTTCCCAACTCAAACCACGTGTTGACTCAAGCACATTACTGACAATAACAGGTTCGCCTTTGAGCCAATGGTACTGAAAATGACTCGAGTCCTTGGCTTGGAGTTCTCCAGCAGCTGGACAGTACAGATAGTTGTCACTGAAATCTTCCCGAGATGCGGCTTTCAATGACTTCAACTTGTTGGTACCAATTTCACCAACTGAATCAAAACAAGAACACCGTTGTCCAGGAGTTTCGGTGATGAGTTTGTACTTATATGATAATTCCTCTGCACCGGCCAGCAATTTTAAGACAAAATCCTTACCACGTAAACACAACAGTTTTAGAATGCCTTTACTGCAACCTCCGGAAGTATTTGGGGGACAGGGAATGTTACCATCTTTGAGAGGTTTCCACTGAGATGTTGATCTTGAATGATCCTCATTACTAGCTTTAACTTGTATGTATAAAGTTGACGCTGGATGACGATCTTCACCAGTAGTTTCATTTGATATGCCTGAAGATGACTTAAGATTACCCCCATGCATGTAAGCCGACCCTGGATCTAAAATTTTAATATTCATTTCCTCTTGGGATCCTTGAAGGCAACCATCACGCAACTCTTGACAACAAACTAGGCAAAGATTATAAGCACAATTTGTGCAGCTTCTGTGGAAGTCAGCAATAGAAGCTTTACAATTGTCGCTGGAAGAAACAATACCAACATTAAATCTACAAAAATGCAGGGGAATACTGCTCCATAGTAACAAGATATGGTTTTCGTAAACCTACCAATGCATGCGCTCTCCCAACCCACGTTTTGCCTTTTCTACTTCTAACTCTGACAAAGATAACCCTGTGCAATATATTGAAGATGATACTATTGAAATTTTCACTTAGATATAAAACATAAATCCTCTTTTCTGATATATGTAAGAAGTAATGCAAAACACCCTTTATACAATTCATAAAAGAGATAGCCACAAACCACAAAACTGTATCAAAATTACAATCATCAATAGTGCATCAAGCTTTCACAAAATCATAAAAAGGTTAAAGCCAAAGCATCTAGGATGTCCAAAAGAAACGTAATAGAAGTCAATAAACAATTGAACATGTCAACTGTTGTTCCTCAGAAACAATTCCAATCATACACACCTTTCCTCACACATTCCCCATATCCCCTGTATACCCGGCAGAAAAAGAATACCGTTAGACAATTTTTTTCCCTGTACTCTGGATTCCTTATAAAATTTGTAACTCCTTAGTTTTGATGATCACAACACAGCAAGCCATCATGTTGTTATTTGAGAATGTCTGCAGGATATAACAGCTTAATGCCATTGCTGTTTAAGTATCATGACAGCAAGCTATCATAAGACAGTAATCTATTTCAGCAAGCTATGATCACGATTGTCAGAATAACAGCAAGCCAAGATGCACAGTCCAGATTTTTCTTGGAGATTTTATAGGATCTTCATATATATCAGTTGTAAGGACTTCTCTAATATAATAAACGTGCATGATATATAGAGAGAGCTCATTTATAAAACGTTTTTACTTATTCAAATTGATTTCCTAAAGAATAGGAGTTTGTTTCTCTTTCAAACTCTTTCTTCTATCTTCTGATTAAAACGTTTTATCCTCTACAAAATAGAAGAGATATTTTCTGTACGTTGGACATCTTTCTTTCTCTTCTATCTAACGTACACATGAACGTTGGAATCCATCCCAACGATCTTACACGGTAGAATTGGATTCTAGCCGTTGTAAGTTGTTGAGAATGTTTCAAACGTTAATGTGTGGTTATATAAGTGGTTTTCTTGCAGTTTTATGACTGAGGAATTTGCAAGCAAGAACACATACAACTCCTGATCTTTATTGTTTCTAAAATACTCTCGAGCTCTAAATATATACGCGTATTTTATTGAAGAGAGTTTATAGTTTGAGTTGTAAACTTTATCATTGATTTGTATTGTTCAAATTGTATTGATTAGTTGCTGGATAAGTTGGCTAGGGAAACAAGGGTTTAGTGGTACTTGCTAGAGGAGTTTGTACTACGGGTAGTATAGTACTTAGAGAGCAGGTTCTTAAACAGGGTTTCAGCAAGCCATTATCAGCAGCTGGGATAAAGGGAGATATATTGTTGTATCTTGTAGTTGTAACCTTCATTGATCAATAATATATTCTCTTACCAAGTTGGTAAGGGACCAGGACGTAGACCATAGGGGCTTAGGGGTCGAACCTGGCTAAAATTCTTGTGTGTTCTATTTACTTTCCTGCACATTATTTTCTGCATTGCATTTAGTCATATCAGCTTACTATCATTGTCAGATTATAGTTCTGTTGGTAAAATCTCAGTAAGCTATTTTCGGGTAAAATTTAAAAGTAATCCTAGTTGGCCATAATCACCTATTCACCCCCCCCCCTCTAGACCCCCCTCTAGGTGTAATTTCAAAATTGACCGACCTTTTTCTTTAATCACAAAAATTAATAGAATTTTGAGTACTTTGGTCATTTTAACCCTTACCAGATAGAGACTAGTATTGCTAAAAGGATATGTTTTATTATACATTAATTATAATTCTTACTTACTATAATTTATACATATGAATACCTAAAGCATGCAGAAAAAGAGAACGAAGAATTAAAACTAAAGGACACGGCTGATATTTTATCTACACAAGATGAAAATACTAGTACACTAAAGTGTCCAGCTATAAGCCCCAAAACCCCAATCTCTATGAACATCTGTAGTGGTTAAGGACCTAATTTCTCTTTACACTCGTGCAAGAAAACAATGTAACTCCAGACTAGTAGGACATGGCTATATAGAAAATAACTGCACTGACAGATGGAGCAAAGAAATATACCTTGAACTTGAGCTTCTATATGCTTCTCCCTCATCTGTTCCTCATTAAATTGTTTCAGGAAGGGTAGAAGTGTTGAAACAATATACTTGGAAGATTGAATTTTTTCTTCATTGGTGAAACTCATGCTCAAATTAAGCTTTTTCTTGTCCTGCAAATAACTTATGGGAGCTTGATCACCAAGAAAAACATCATTAACTATTTGGAGTGTTGGGAATCAAAGATACCGACCCCTTGAGGTACTTTCATCCGTAAGCAACGTATGCAGTTACAGTTAATTTGACAAACAGGGCAGGACCTGGCAAAATCATCTTCAGTCATTGTAGGATACCTACATATAGATACATATGTACGACAGTGAGCTTAACCTGTCAAATCTGAACAGATCGAAACGGACGTGAAATTTTCTTAGACAGTAGAACATAAGCAACAATTAGAATACACAATCTCAATGCTCTTATGAAATAGAAACTTAAAATCAGATAAAACTACTGTAACAAAAAGTCAAGAGAGATAAATACCATGTGGTCATGCAGTGCACACAATATCCCTTCAATTTACAATTGCCACAAATCACAACCCGGTCTCTGTCATTCCTCCGGCATTGATGACACATAACTTGTAATGGCTCTCCCTGATAACATAAACACCCACATCAAACATCCATTTATTTATTAAAAGTTTAAAGCAAAACCCATAAAAGTATAATCGCAGATATAGTCAATAAATCATTGTAACACAGATTTAAATTACAGAAAGGGAAAGCAGAAATACATTCTCATCTGTAAGACTTTTATTTGTATCAGTTTCCTTCCTCTTCTGACCCCGCGTTTGAGTCCTGCAATTTCCCCCACCATCCTTATTGGTTAAACTCTTCTTACGTCTCTTTGGAAAAAGATCATCTTCCGGGGAAAATTCATCAAGTTCTTCATTATCAACATTCTTGATAATCTTAACATTTTTCTTCTGACACCTCCTTAACTCAGTAGTTTCTTGATAATTCACTTTCTTTTGCTTGCCATTCCTTTCACTTACCTCCATTTCATCTCGAAAACCCTGATAACCACTACCACCCAATTTCTCGAAATCTTGACCCTCCAAAACAACAAAATCACTACTTTTCTTCTTTAATTCCTTGTCTTGACCCTCTCCATCAAATCCCCCACCCAAATTATCATTTTCTTGAACAAAACCCTCATCTTTCGCACCCGAATCACCGCATTCATCACCACCACTCCTGTTTTGTTTTTGAAATCCCCCTTTCTTTCCCCTACCCTTTTTACCCTTTACATTAGCTCTTCTGATTCTCTTTCTTGACCCACTAGAAGATTCAATCTTTTCACTATTCTCATCATTATCATCACTACTAGAATTAACAATACAAATTTGTTGACCCAAGTCGGTGCTTTTCTTGACAGTCTTTTCACTTTGTTTTGAACCCAAATCATCAGTTTCTTGTGAATGCTTCTGGTTGGGTAATTTTGACATCAAAGCTTTGATTTTTTGTTGTTTCGTTTCAACAAAACCTCTCATTTTACAGTAGTGAGTGGTGAATTGTTTTCCAGAAACAAGAGGACTGAAAAATTGGGTTTTCAAGTTCTTTAGCTGTTCGGAAATCTCACCCCTTCCCAATCACCTTAATATCAAACTTAAAATGAATAACTACAAGTATATAAATAATTAGAAGATATTTAAGTTTTTAGATAATTTTAATTATAAATTAAAAAAAATAATTAAATAAATTATTTTTTAAAATATAATCATAGTATTTCATGAATTTTAGATTAAATTAATATTTACAAAAATGTTTTTAAGAACTAAAGTTAATAAAAAGCCAAAAAATCAAAACAAGATGACAAAAAGTACGTCGTCACTAACATTCAACTTATCGGCTTATAAGTTAAAAATTCGACTTATAAGTTAGGTAGACAAACAATACTCGATAAGTAATTACGCGCTTATAAGTCAATAATTGGCCAAACAGACCCTTAAAGAGAGTATTTCTGTTTTTTTAAGCAGGAGACGGATGCCAGGAAGGAAATATTACGAGTGCGAGCATTGTCTAAAAATCGGCCGATTAACCGATTAATCCAAGTTGGGACGAGTCTTGTCTCGATTAATCAGAAATCGGGTTAAAGTACGTTTTTTAAAAAAATCGGTCAAAAGTTGGATGATTCGGTCAAAAACCGGTCAGTTCGGTAAAAGGGTAAAAATTAATAAAATAAAATAAAATAATTTAGAAAAATTAAATCAAACCAAACATACCCAGTATATCCCGCTTAACGCAGGGTCTGGGGAGGGTAAGATGTACGCAACCTTCCCCTCATTCTGAATAATGAAGAGGTTGTTTCGCGAAAGACCCCCGACCTGTTAAAAATACGTAAAAAGTGAAAAGAATAATATAACATATATGCAACAATCAATACTCACTTCAAACAAACAAAAAATTTGATCACTTAAACTGAAAAAAGTCGAAACAAACCTTAGTTCATGGTATAATTCACATGGGACTTACTTAATTATTTATTGCTTGTTACTTGGTTGCCAGCAAGTTGAAACCAATCGAGCAAGAAGTTTGAAAATCCTTTTTGAAATGGGTAATGATGAACAAGTACGTATATGTGTGTGATCGATACATACAAAAAGTAACCGCTCGAAAGAAAGTTGGTTCATCTACATGAATAAGATGCATTTTTCTATTGTCAAAGTTGCTTCAAAATAAAACTGTATAAGGGAGAAGATAACCGCTTTTGTTCCAAACTTGATCTGTATCCCTATAAGACGTAAAATAAAGAATTTTCTGTGCCCTTGATCTTAATCTTGTAATAAATAGTGCACGAAAAGTTAAAGATGATGATGGCGGTTACGTGAATCGCGCGCACGAGAGAGAGAGTTTCCCCGTATCTTCAATTTGCGGTAGAATCACAGAGATCAAAAGCCCTCAAGACCAATCGAGTAAATCTCTAGACGTATTATTATGCTAATGACATGGTAATCGTAAAAGTGATTACCTGCGCCGTTGACGTATTATTATGCTAATGACATGATAATCGTAAAAGTGATTACCTACGTCGTTGTTTTATCTTTTCAAACGGGATGGGAAATTTTAGAAAATTTGAAATTTGAAATAATATTTAATATTTAATAATAAAATATTGACTTATATTGATTATCATATGCCCCTAGATCCTAAATTTTAATAATTGAATAAGTTTCTTCAAATAAATTACTCTTATTCATCCTTCACAATCTCCTATATTTGATTTTCTATGTAACTAATTTTAGCAGATTACTAAATTATATCTAATTTATATATGATAGTTAGTAACTTTCGAACTACTAAATAGTTAGTATTAATTATTATGCATAAATCAACTATCAAAAAAATATACAAAACACTTAAATAGCAAATATGAACTAATGACACATGATATTATTTTTCTAAAATTTATAAAAGGTTAATGAAATTTAGTATAAATTATATTATCATTTAATTAGTTTAATTATTTTCGATTAGTACTCCGATTAATCGATCCGATTAATCACCAATTATCCGATTAATCACTAAATTGTACCTCCACCGAACAATGTCGATTTTCGACTTTTAGAACATCGGGTGACAGTTATATAAGATTTTTGATAAATTTATTTATAGTAAAAAAAAATTAAATTTAAATAAATAAATTTTAAATTTAATTATCTTAATTTGGGATTTATAAATTAAATTAACATTTAAAATATTTATTTTAAACTAAAGTTAATAAAAGACGAAAAATAAAATAAGTTAAGAAAAAACATGTCATTATTAACCTTCAACTGGTTGCTTATAAGTTATAAATTTAACTTATAACTTGAGTCAACAACTACTAAATAATTACAGGTCTAAATGTGATAAAACATTTGTAAGTAGGGAGAAAGAGGCTTATTTACTTTTAAGTCTGTTATAACTTATTGATGAGTGTCTGTGTGCTTAACTTATAAGTCGAAATTATAACTTATAAGCCGAGAAGTTGAATGTTAGCAACGACGTACTTTTTCTCAACTTATTTTGATTTTTTACTTTTTTACTAACTTTGGATTTAATACAAATATTTTTTAATGTCAATCTAACTTCAAATTTACGAATGAAGATAATTATATGTAAAAAATATTTATTTTAGTTAATACAAGTGAAAAAAAAATCTAACTTATAAGTAAAATTATCAAAATACTTTGATAACTTACCAACATTCATTTATTTATCACTTATAAGCTACTTATTCATTTTAAGTCATAAGTTACGTATTTTAAGATTTCTCAAACGAGCTTATCTTTTTTGTGACTAATCTTTTATCGTTAGATGTAAATTACTTATTTTTCGAAAAAAATGTATTTATGTATTATTCCGAAAATATATAGGTTATTTTCTGTCTTGGAAATAAGATTTAGGGCTTTTTGGAAATTACCTGAGTCGTTTTCTTTTTTTGCAAACACGCTGTCATTTTTGAATTTTTTTGCAACAAAACTTTGTTATTTGCAAAAATGCGATTTTCTGCAACTCGATTCAATCAGATGCAATCTCAACAAGTTTCTGCTACTCCTTGCAACATTGTGGGAGCACCCACTTATATAAAATGTCATAAATTTTAGATAAGGACCGACGTTAAACAAAGTTATTACCGCATATTAGGTGTTAGGCATGATCGCGGTGCAAGTAGTGCGGATTTTACTCAAACCGCAAACCAAATCGCATATGCGGATTGATCAAATTTTCAAAGCGCACTCACACCGTGTACCCTTAAAAACCGCATAAAGCACACCTCGAGAATATGGTGCAGTTTGTGCGATATATATATTCAAATTAAATTACGATTACATACAAATATAATCAAAATTTAGCTAAGACGGGGGCGAAAACTATTATGTCATTGATTGAAAATAAAAATATGCCGGTAATTTATAATGTTTAAATAACATTTATAATAGAAAATTAGATTAAACAAGAAATGAATATATATATATATACATGAGTAGTGCTAGGTTCCCCAAAACAACTTTCCAAATGATATAGTAAATATATGGCGGTATTTAATTTATGGGCGCATATGTATGCATGCGAGATCCCATATTACTATTAGAAAAGTTGGTATGTAAACGTGACACATAAGTATTTGGGGAACTTTTTGAAATTTTTTTTGGGAAACCTAGCATACATATATATATATATTAAAAATAATATATATATATATGCATATTTATATATGAAATTGCGATGCAGTACAGTGTGAACCGCAATGTAAAAATATCAAACCGCAAATCGCGCCGCATCGCGCGATTTGTCAAAAGTTCAAAGGACAATTGCACCAAAAAAAATTAAAATCGCATTTTGTGATGCAATGGGAAACGGTGTGGGAGATTTTTGCAATTTGTGCGATTTGATGATCACGAGCATGATGTTTTCGTCTCAAATCAAACATACATTCTGGGCTCTCATTCTTCACATGGGCCATCACATAATCAACCCATTAATTTTCTATTGCATGTGATTCACTGAACAGCCTGTTCAAAATCTAATCACACATCCCGTTCAAATACTTTCGTCTGACAGTCTGGCGTTGAAGAAGAAGTGTTGGGTTCCACTGCCGATCTCTGCTTGTTCTCCACCCTTCACACTAGAAAAACAACCTCCCATATCTTGATATCATTCCCAACAATGTTATAGTGTTACTCTTTTTGTCCCTCCCAATTGTTATCAAATGGGATGGGCACAGAGAGCAATGCACGGAATAATAAATAATATAAATAATATAAAGCAATTAAAAGAACAAAATACAGTAATTAACATATTGGGGGGAATCCACTACTAAAATCCCGCCATTCTAAAAGTTTGATTACATAAAATTGCCTCCACTTTATATAAAGCAATATCGAGCTAACTACATAACCCCTTGTACAAAAATGGCTAGTCTATAGAAACACTTTATAAAAGTTTACTTTAGAAGAACTATATCAGTGGTGTTCTTCAGTTTTATAGAAAGTAGATATGACATCTGATTTTGCACTTCCAGATTTAAATGTCCCTGCAAAGCAAATGAGAATGAAAAATTCATTGAAGAAATAAATTGTTCATTTATTATCAGTAAACTACTGCAACAACAAACTCAAACGTGGAGCACTCAACAAACTTAATTTGATCATGGTGTGAGTAGAACAACAATATCTAAAATTTGGAAAGTTGTTCATAAAGCGAATAAAGAAGGTAAACTTCCCAATGTGGACATAAATTATAAGGGTTGACATAAAAGATATGCTTTGGACTTGGAAAAGGTAAGACATATTCCTCTTCATCTCAGATGCAATATAAGAACATTAGCTGCTAAAGGAACTCAAAAATGCTCAGATAGCTGCTTTTCCTGAAGCGTATCTTTTTCTAGACAGGGGGATTACCTACATCTGTTTATAATCCAGAAAATATAGATTCTTCACAGTTCCAAATTATTGTGTAAGAATTAATGTGAGATTGATAATGACCCTTGAATCTGATCTCAAGACCAAGATAAACAAGAAACCTGGAGATGAGGAAATGATTAGAATCTTGGGGAGATATCTTCAAAATGCAGAGACCATGTTGCCAACTTCAGATTTCAACTTAAAGGATGACAAGGATGATGATGAGCAGAAACAAGATGATCAACCACCTTCTGGCTCAAATCCAAGTCAAACTTCTAGAGTAACTGGTAGCAAAGAGAAGAAAGAAGATGGGAATAAGGGAGATGATAAGAAGAAGGGTGGAGAGAGAAGAAAGAAGAAGAATGAAGATAGTTCAGGATCACAAAAGAAAACCCTACAAATCCAAATCAATCAAGCTCAATCCTCTAAGACAACAAACTCAAACACTATACCACCTCAAACCTCTAAGCCCAAATTTATGTACAAACAAACTGTTAACACCTTACTGAAAATACCAATCACCTCAAGTCAAACATCTCTAAAGAAAATCTCAAACCGACCTTCTTTTAAGCCACCAACCAAAACTCATTACAAATATGTTGGAAGAAAATCAAAGAAAATGCAAGTTACTGAGAAGACCATCTGGAATTGCTTTAATCAAAAAGATTTTCTACCTCTGAACCGGTGCATCATAGATGAAGACTACTTTTAACAATTAGCTGAAGAAATGGTCAAAGTTTGGGTTGTATCTTTGAGGGAAGTAAGAATATACTATCAAGATGGATCCTACACATTACTTGGCAGAGATTTAATGGATATATTTTCAACCACGGAGATAAAGAGGGTGATAAGCTTACTGAAGCATAAGGATACTGGTACACAGGCATGGAGGTCGGTATTGGCTGTATGGTTGGTAGTAAGGGAAGAAAGAAGAGCAAGAGAAAAGGCTGAAAATGAGGAGAGGAAAAGAAAGTATATTGAGGAGATAGAAATGCTTATACAAAAATCTGAAGAACTCAAGGCAAAGGGGATGAGAAGAATTACCAAGGATGGACAATTTCTAAACATCAAGGTTGGCATATTCTCAAGATTTAGGGTTGGTTTATTGAATGGTTATCCATTAGATGGTAAGCTCAAACTTTTAGAAGCTCTAAGAGAGATACCAATCATAGAGGAACTGGAAGTACTTGTAAAGTTAAAGGACCTCATTAGAGAAGAAACGGGAGATGATAAATTTGTCTAATGAATGTATCTATCTAACTCTTGTAATCATTCAATGTATAAAATATGTACTTCTGTCAATTTTTTAGGTAATGTTCTATTGTTCATTATAACTCAGGGTTAGTCTTCTTAACAGACATGAATTTGTGATAAGCAATCTTCTCACAAATTGGGGGAGATTATTGTGCAAGACATTCCTGTACTATAACAAGACTAAGTCAAATTGACAGCCCTAAGAATTAGTTGTATGGTAATCTTAATTTGTATTCTCTATTATATTTCTTGAGTCTGTAAAAGTGTCAAAGATTAGAGTGGAGTATTTTTCTGTAAACACTCTCAAGCCTAAGAATAAACTCTAGAAGAAGATCAAGAAGATCATGCCTCAGAGAAATTGTGAAGAAACTTGGAGTTGAATAAATCTGTTTTGGGAAAAATATTCTAAGTTAAAATATCTACAAATCATAGATCAAGTCATATAGAGAAATTATTCGAAAACTCCAGAATGACTTATCGAGAAGTCAAGAATAACTTATCAAGAAGTCTCAGATATATCGACAAGCCAAATGGAGATATAAAGATTGGAGATATCGACAAGTCATTCCTGCATTCGAGAACTCAGAGATATCGACAAGCCAAAATGAAGATATGAATATTGGAGATATCGACAAGTCAATTTTCTCATTAGAGATCTCAGAGATATCGATAAGTCAATTTAAACGTACACTGACTAGCCTGTTTATATTCATTCATTAAATAAAATTATACAAAACAAACAAGAATACATATATTTTTCTTAATAAGTTATATTGGAAACGTTGTGTAATTTAGTAATGTCTTGTATGAAAATGATACACAGATAAATACGTTAGACATTATACAACATTTACAAATAAGAATATAACTAAAAATATTATGGTTTCAAAAAAAAACTAAAAACATTATAATTACATACATAAAAAAACTCTAGAAAAGGTTATTATGCTAGTTTAATATGGCGGGAGAAAGTAGTGGCTGTAGTTGATTTTTATATTATAAATTTTTTATTATTTTTGGTAAGTTTGAGATGTATAGAATTGAATGGGACATCCAAAAAAGGAAAATATATAGAAATAAACAGAACAGAGGGAGTAGCAAGTAGCAACTCGAGCTAAAAGTTGGAGGGATACCGAACATCATCCGAGAATACACAACTAAAACAAAAGTACAGGAACTGTTTAGTTCAGTGTCAATTTTTAAGTTGCTGCTTCAACCTTTATTTCATTTTGCATAATACTGTATAATTACAAATTAGTAATATGACTTTGCACCCGGTTTATGTCAATTTGTTAATTTTAACTTTAAAAATATTGATTTTCATATTTCTGTTTTTTTTTTAAATTCCTCGCAATACCTATATAATTTATGTTTTATCTTGGACATATGCAAATTTGCATGTTTAAAGTTATTGATTCCGATTTCTTTATGATAAAAGTAAGACTTTAAGTTTATACTTAAATAAATTATTTGGAAAAAATTTCATTGACTTTTGTTTAGACTTCACTCGAAATATAAAATTACAAGTAAGATATAAGTTATAGATAAAGTGCTAAATAAATAATTAAAATATAAGTAAGTGTTATCAGTAATAAAAATGTATATTTAAGAGTACGTAGTACTTTTATGGTTGTTTAGAAACAGAGCTCCTGAATATAGTAAAACTCCAATTCCACTTTGCATGTCAACAACGGTAAAGTAAAATTCTAAAACTAATGAGGTGAAGATAATAAGTTGCAACAAATTTAACGTTTGCTTTTTTGGTTGTCGGAGGATGAGGATGTCATAGTATTTGACATTGTGATCATTTCGTACCTCGATTTTAGTTACTTGTATTCATCTCTGCACTAATTTTTTCCCCTGAGAAATAGATACATGTGGGATATGAACAAATTGTTTAGGCATCAGTTATGTTTTTAACAGAGTATGATCTACCGTGACTTTATCATCTATTATTATACTTGCTAATATTATTATATTAAGTTAAATTATGAGTCTAATAACTTAGCATAGCAGTATAAGTTATCTAGATTCTTCAGATTCTTAACATGTTATGCCTATGTCATTATTAATACTAAGAAATATGGGGGTGGTGGCCCTAAATGTCATTAGGAGGTTAAAAATGGCCCTAAATATCACTTCAAAACGGTACATCGCGTATTGTTTATGCAAAACACCTAAAACGGAATTCCGTGTAACGTTTTGACATTTTGAATATTTTTTTATGCGCAAAACGGTAGATAAAGTAACGTTTTGGCACAAAACGCTATATGATGTACCGTTTTGAGCCAAAACGTTACTTCAACTAACGTTTTGCACATTATAAAAAAATTAAAAAATAATAAAGTACCAAAATGGAACACCATGTACCGTTTTGCATTAAAAAATAAAACGTAAGACGAAGTGCCGTTATGAAGTGACATTTTGGGCCATTATTTTTAAAAATGACATTTTGGTCCATCTCTCGAAATATGGAGAACTTTGAGAAATCTTAAAGATGGAGAAGTACGATTATAATTAGAGTTATCATAACACGAATTGTCATAATACAAATTAGTAGGATAAAAATGAAAATGAAAAACATATCTGATTGGCATATATAGTCCACTTCATAGTAGAAACGAATGTGGAGTGAAGAAGTATAGTACTCCCATGACGTATTAGAAACCAAACCAATATCATTGAAACAAAATGCAGGGTTGCTGATGTAATTTAAAACCAAACCAAAGTACTGATGTAAATTAGAAATAACATAAATGAATTCAAACATGATTGTCTTATCATATTATTTAAAGCAAAATGAAATCATTCGAAACATCCATAAATCTAGAAGAGAGCAGGCCTGCAACGAATTTATGCATACTGCTCATTTCTCCTGCAATATCAAAGAAAAAACAACTAATTATTATATATAATTGATTAATGTTGTAGTAAAAGTATCACAGAACTTAAGTCATTCCAAGATATGTGAGTAGAATGTTAAACAGTAGTGCAACATACAGTTTTAATCTTCTTCGAGGTTGACAGGGAGGTTCCAGGAGTATCTCCACCGCTGGACAAATCAATTATGTTCAGGTGCACATAAATAAGTTTTGAGTGGTGCTAAACTTTCTATATAAGTAATCTAAAATCTGATATGTAATAATATAAAAAACAGTCGTCCAAAATAAGTATGAAGAATGTCAGTGAAAATAAATACGGATATGGTTAATTTATAGAGTATTTGTAGCGTGAATGTCTTAATTCTGAGAAATTAGAAACAGTAGTTTCTCCGTATGATGCAAAAAATGGGGCTGGGCTATTAGGATCTGATTTGTACGCATCAGTGACATCGAAAAATTTTCTCCTTAATTGAAAATTATTATCATTTATGATAACATTGAACTTAAGTTCTTTTCCAGCGATATCCTTAAGCTTTTGAGGATATACATTGTTACTTTTGCTCTGAAAAATTATAGTGGAAATTAAGATAAATCATCAAAACAACAACAGTATCATATGTGTCAGTTTGATACCATTAGATTATAAGCAATCAACTTGGTAGTGGTTTGACCAATAACTCTCTTAACAGGACGATCCATTATAACAAAGTTGTAAGCCTCTGTTTCATCACCAGCAAGAAGAACGATTTTGAACCTAGAGTACGCGTGTAACAAATTAATATATTTACATGATATCTTCAAGTAAAATATATACATGTGGACTATATAAATTGACAAAGTTAACGTGATACCTCTTTTATGGAACAGGCATGACTGATGTGCAGCTCGAACATTTGTAGTTGTCATCGTTTCTCAGTGCTTCACCATCTTTGCATTTTATGCAGCTAAGGTACCCGCATCTATCACCTTCTTCAACTGCATACACTTTAACAGAACACAAAAAACTTTTCTACAACATATTGAGAGAAAGATAACGATATTATCTGACATATCTATAATTACTTTTTAAGCTCACGTTTATATCTTCTCTAGCATTTTTCTTGCCAAGCTCTTTAAGTGTTACTGTCTCAATGATGATTGGTGTATTTGGAGTTTGTGTTGGAGAAACTGTAGAATTTTCAGTAACTTTGTATCCCTCTTCTTCAAGTCTAGAAGAAAATCATAATATGGTGCAGATAATCAGAATCAAAGCTATCATGTCGCAAAATATTATAATTTCAGACATTAATTACTTAGTATAAAGATCTATGGATAATTTACCTAATTCTCATTTCATGGACAATATCGTTATCAATATTTAGATAAATCTTAGACGATGAAAGAGTGTTAATCTGAACTGAACTTGTAAAATTGATAAATGTAACATGGTAAATAATCATCTATTTTGAAAATTTCACAGCTACTAACTTATGTCAAAATAAAACTTCTATTTACTCTTAAAGATTCTCAGCTTAGTACTTGCAAGAATCACAATAATAGGGCGCTCCTTGATCTTTTACAGGTACATCTTATCAGCAGCCTCAGCAAGTTATCCCCAAACAGTAATTTTATGCGAATACATTTTTCCAACATTTTGTGGTTGTTAAATAGTATAAAACACGAATAATAATGATACAATTTTTGTAAATAATAACTGGAGTGTCTTCTCCGGAAAATTTTAAGCATTTAGGTCAGACATAAACATTATATATAATATACCTCCCATCTATAATCCTAAACTTCACGATCTTCCTCTCACCATACTGTGTTTGAATGAGCTTCACATTTTTAAAATCTTCCAGTAAATCGATTACATCTAAGAGTTTAAAAGGATTAATATTAAAATGCATATACAATTTTATTAAAATGAATGCAATTTACTTGTACAATTTAAAAAATATACTTGTTGCTAGTGGTAGCGCTTTCGGGTTTTCATAGCTTGATGTGGGATTGAATAGTTCACTAAGATCAACAAACTCGAATTTATGACTTGGAATCATGAAGTCATCCTCATCTAACCTCTGGACAATTGTTGAGTTGGAAAAGTTAATAATGTACTTTGAACTCGTAGGCCTTAAAGTCCCTGATGTCTCTCTTGTGTAAAAACTGGAGATTATATAAAGACCTCCCTCAACCATATCGTGAGATTTGGATTTCCAATTTTCAGCATAAACAAAAGCGTGGATATGGTTGTTCTGTGCAATGGAGAAAAAAATTTGAACACATCAATTTGAAAGAATAAGAACACATCTGCATAGATTTTAAAATATATTTTTGCAGGCTATTTACATTATCTTTAAAAATAATAAGACATCGACATGTATATGAAAATATGGTTCTATCTCATTTTACATTAAGCGGATAAGAAGATATATAAAATTTCTTGCAATCCACTTTTAAATCAATACACTCACATCATCGTCTAGTAAAATGAGATTGAAACCTTTCAACGGTTCCCCGACATCAGATGCATTGGACAGTGGTGGCTACATTCTTGTAAGACAGACCTTCATCCTCCATGCCGTGCGTGCGGAATCAAGTGAAGCTATTGGATCAAACATCGCAAAGTATAATCTAGAACAAAATAATAGTCATCATTTAGTATAGCATGTAAGTCAAAATCATACCAAAACACATATACAAAAATAATGTTGCACAGAGTGTATTCTCTTGAATAAAGCTTACTTTAGTTTAAGGAATTGAGGAATGTGAAATACAGTTCGAGGAGATGGTCTTGAATTTATAAACTTGATAACACAATAAGATGCCTGAAATTAAGGATGTGATAGAGGTACCGCGATTCTAAATGACATATCATATATTAGCAGTTGGAGATAATGGGTTTGTGCATATCCAATTATGAACTTGGTATATCAATCAAAAAATTTAATGCACTATAGAGCATTAATAGGCTATCAGAAAAGGGTTATATGAGATTTTTTTGGTTATAAGATTTTTATAATTGAGGAGCAATTTAGCAATCAATCAGCTTGAAAATAGCTGGAGTATATTACTTGTAAACTTGAAAATATAAATTGCAAAATTTTTACGTAAATATAATATAATTGGTTATTGCAAATTTTTTAAGGAAACAAATATTATTAAATAAAATAATATCACAATTAACCTGGTGATTGAAATGTACTGATTCAGTGGTATCTTCAGTATCGCGTGATGGCACAATTTTCAGCAAATTAGCAATCAGAATCGTAATAATTCATACACATTACATGTAAATTTTATATATATATATAAAATTTTAATGCAATTGTTACTTAGAGATTATGTTAGCGAAGTTCTTAATAACATTATTATTACATAAGATCATAAAATATAATTTTTTTTTAATTTATGTGCTGATTTGATATTCAATAAGGCGTGAGTCAAAGAAAATTTGTTAGCGTATTGCTAAACTGGATGTATACTCACAATTATGTGCGAGAAATATTTATTAGTGTGTTAAATGGATGTTACACACTTTGATTACACACTTTGATGCAATAAGTCATTCCTTACAAATAAATTGTAATTAAAATATATGATTCTTATATATGTTCCTAAAGTATAATACAATTTACGTTCCTATTATTTTCTTCTTTGATTTACTAATAAACAATGCATTGCCGATAATTAAAAAATAAATTCTCTCAAAACAGTTTTATAAAATTTTTAAAAATAGTAACATATATGTTTGACCAATATTTGAGGTCAAATTATTAATATTTTTTTTATTATATGATTTAAATGATACTAAACATTCTTAAACATAAAAAAAGTTTATGGATATTAGAAAAGCCAACATTCTCAAACCAAATTCAACCGGAGCAGAAGATCATATATTATTCTAAAAAATAATTCGATAAAACTTTTTGCAATAAATCACTAATAAACAAATGTGAGAAAAATGAATAAGAAAATATAACAACGTTTCCATCGTTGCAATGTAGAGGCATGAATATCCTAGGCACAGAACCAATACTTAAGAAATAATTAAGAAATGTTTTCATCCCAGATCCAACATTATGTAAGCATCAGAGTTATCTGAGGTTTATTGCTGTTGTATATTCATCCTGGAGGAACCTAAAATTTTTATCAAGAAATAGTCATTTAACAAATTAAATAAGTGGCTAAATATTGCATTTGTATGTGTTATTACTTTTTTACAATACTTATAATTGGCCAAAAAATGTATATGTGCCACAAACCTGTTAACAGCCTCATGTTCTAGATTAATATAAATTCTTGAAGATTGAATGTAGTTCAAACATATTGTACCTACGGGATGAATCAAATTATATGATTATATCTATTAAAACATTTTTAAATCTTGTTCATATACTATCATGTTAATATTCCACAATATATGATTGGCCTGGTGCTTGCAAAGATAATAATGGGTGGACTCTCAACATTGCCATGAATGATTGGATCTAAATTCACTATGTGCTCGTTCCAAAGATTAACTCTGGCTACATGCCTAAATAATTTTAAAAAAATAAATTGTTAACATAATACCGATACAATAAATAAAGGCAACATCATTATATAAAAAATATTTTCCAATATACTTGATGTAAGAGACATCAAGAAGTAATGACTACCTTCCAGTCGAAAGATTGAACTGAACTACGGATTTGTTCCCATATATTGTTTGTAAATTGCGAACTGGTCCAACATTGGAAACTACTCTGATAACATCTATACATACAAATTACATTTTAGATAAGGGTGCATTAGTGGGAATGGAAGATTTAAACATTGACATGATAATTACCTGAAGCATAAGTTGGAACAAAATCCGAAGGGGTTGAACTTATAACTTTATAAAGTTCTTCAACATCAATCAGCTCAAACTTAAGAAGTGGTATAAATGTTTGAGGATTGTTCAGTACTTGCACAGTCGTCATTTGATTAAATATTATTTTCATGGTACTGGACACAGGTCGTAAATTTTCTGCAGCTTTCTTGGTTATAAAATTAACCACGTCATACATATTTCCTTCTACAATCATATGTTGAACAACATTCCAGTATACAGGGTTTGCAAACGCATGATGTTGTGCAAGACATGCCTATACTTTAACAAGACTAAGTCAAATTGACAACCCTAAGTAAGTTTTATTGTAATTTTAGTTTGCGTTTTGAATTGTAACATTTAAAGTCTATAAAAATGTCAAAAGAGCAGGCTGGAGTCTTTTTCTTTAAATAGTATCAAGCCTAAAAATTCTATCTGGAAGAAGATCATGCCTCAGAAGAATTATGAAGAAGCTTGGAGTTGAATAAATCTGTTTTGGGAAACATATTCTAAGTCAAGATCTCTACAAGTCACAGATTTAGTGTTATAGAGAAGTCATTCGAGAACTCCAGAATGACTTATAGAGAACTCAGGAAAGCTACTAGAGAACTCAGAAATATTGACAAGCCAAATTGAAAACATGAAGATTGGAGATATCGACAAGTCGGTTCTTCACTAGAGAACTCAGAGTTATCGACAAGTCAAAATTTATTAGAGAACTCTGAGTTATCGATAAGTCAAATTTCACTAGAGAACTCGGAGATATCGACAAGCCAAAATTCATTAGAGAACTCTGAGTTATCGACAAGTCAAATTTGACTAGAGAACTCTGTGTTATCGACAAGTCAATAAGTCACTAGAGAACTCAGAGATATCGATAAGTCAAAGTGAAAAATATGAAGATTAGAGATCTCGATAAGCCAAGTTCTCTTATAGAGAACTCAGACACCTCTACAAGTCAAATCAACTATGGAGTATTAGAGATCTCAATAAGTCAATATACTTATCGAGATGTCAAGATCTCTATATGCCTAACTGGAAGATCTCGAGGTAAAATCTCAAAGTACAAATTACAGACCAGTTCAATATCCAAGATTAACAATCAACAAACAATCCAGCCAGTTGGATTGACAAGGCTACAAAAAGCAGCTTGAAGAGTATGCAAGATCAAGGGTGAAGATTAACTGATAAAGGAAGATCAAAATTGACACAGTATGCAAAGATATGCTAAGCCAGAAATGGAAGATATACTTTTCCTAAAATGGAAATGATAAGCGACAATTTACTAAAGTGAATAACATCTCTTATTGTACACTGTTTAAACCAAAAGTTAACTATCATATAATGTTAACACTGGTCCTTTGTTAGGAGTAACAATTTAGATAAGAAATCTTGTATTCTCTAAAGAAAGAAGCTAAGCTCTTTATCAACAAAGAGCCTAGAAATTTTGTAGCAAAACAATCTTAATTTTAATATAAAATTAAGTGAGTTTTGAAAGATCCGTGTTAACTGTTATTGCTTGTTTAATTTCAGTATTAACACACATCACTGCAAGATTTACATTTACTTTGTTCAAACCATAAATAGTTCAAGAAAAGCATAAAAACACAAAAACGCATTCACCCCCCCCCCCTCTGTGTGTAATTCATTACCTAACAAGTGGTATTAGAGCAAAATCTAAAAGTAAACAGATTCAAGATCTTGGAACAATGAATACACAAAAAATCAGCAACATCAAAATTCCTACTTTTGACAAAGCTAACTACACTCTTTGGAAAAAGAAAATGTTGTTTATCAGGATGGCCAATTCACTTTACATCCAGATTCTCAAAAATGGACCCTTCACTCCTATGGTTAGAGTTGAGGAATCTACAGATGGTGATATGGTCATTCCAGCTCATTATACTCCAAAAGACCCTTTTGAGTACTCTGAGCCTGAGAAAGAAAAAGTTTCCCTGGATAGTGGCTTGTAGCTGATTTTGATAGAGTCACTTGACAATGTAATGTACAACATCATTGTCAACTGTGATACTGCCAAGCAGATCTGAGAAAAGATAAAAATACTCTATGAAGGAACTGAGGAAGTTAGATCTAATCAAAGAAGGATACTGATTTCACAGTATGAGGGTTTCATAGCTAAGCCAAAAGAAAGTATCACTGATGTGTTTGAAAGGTTTAATAAGCTGAAAAATGATTTGCAGCTTCATGATAAATACTATGAAGCTGAAGAAATGAACTTGAAATTTTTTCTTACACTCCCTGATCATTTGGAACAGAAAATTTCAGCAATCAAAGAAGGGAGAGACTTGAGCAGAATAATTCTGGAAGTTCTGTATGGAATCTTAAAAACATATGAATTAGAAATGATTTAAAGAAAATCATTGAGAGCTGGTCAAGGGCTTATTGTAGATGGTTCAAGTGCTCTAATTGTCAATGAAAACCAGACCTCTAATGATGAGCCAAAATCCCAGACTCCAGTTGCCTGAACAGATGAGCAAAAAACCAATGATTCTTAAGAACAAGTCATTCTGGAATTGGAAGAAGATGAGTTCTACACCCTGGATGAACTTGATGAACTCGATCAGTCAATGGCCTATCCGGCAAGAAAGTTCTCTAACATTAGAGTAAAGAAGCGAAGATTCTTCAAGGGTAAAGGACAATCATTCAAAAAAGACATCTGTTGGAAAGGAAAAGGGAAGTACACATTTGATAGCAAAAATGGTTACAAAACTGAATCTGTTGACAGATCAAAGATAAGGTGCTTCAACTGTGATGAACTAGACCATTTTGCTACAGAATGCAGGAAACCCAAGAAAGCAAAGAAAGACAAAGCTTATCTTGAATTGGAAGCAAAGTATGAAGCTTTACTGAAGAAACAGCAAAACAAAGCTTATTTGCAGAGGAAAAAAGTTGGGATGATTCTGATAATGATGAAGATGAGGAAGTTAGAAATTATGCACTAATGGCCTTGGATCAAGGAGAGCCATCCTCATCAAAATCATAGGTACCAACTCTCACTACCATTGATTTAAATGTGAGTCAATATAAGGAAACTATAGAGAAGATGAGCACAGAAATATTTCACATACATACAAGTATGGTTGCTGCTAATGAAGAAGTTAGCAGACTGACAAAGTTAAATGGGAAGCTTGAAAATGAGAAACAAGAAACTGAATTGTTGTTGGTAGAGCTTGAAGCTGTAAGACAATAAAATGCATATCTTAAGAACAAGCTCAAGTATGCAAGTGAAATTAAAGCAGTGCTAAGGGAAAAGCTGGAAAAGAATGAAGTGAAGTTGAAGTCCTTCAAGAATGCATCCATATTAGTTGGGCAATACCATGAGAAAAACAAGCCATGTGAAAATATTGCTATTGGTCTTGATTATGATGTCTTGAACAACAAGAAGAAAAATATAGGTGACAAAGGAAAAGCAACAGAAAATAAAAATGTTCCAACAATCCTGAAAAAGGTTGACTCGCCTATGTTCAAGGCATGTGAAGTTAACTTCAGTGAAGAAGAGTTGATTATCAAGCAAGAAATTGTTGATGAAGACAATGAGTAGAAAGATGCAGAAGTAACTCAATCTTTCAAAGCTTAAGAGAAGCTCATGGATAACCAAGGTTCCAAGACTCCTATCAAAGAAACCAAAACTGAAGATGCAAGAAAGAAGAAGAAAAATAAAAATGGGAAAATTGGGATAAACAAAAGCAATAATTTTGCTTATGTTGCAGATGCTTCAAGAAAGAAATGTGAAAAATTTGTTTCTGTGAATCACCTAACTCATCTTTGCAAAAAGATTGTTAGCAAGCCAACTGAAGGAGCCTGCAAATACAATGAAGCAGATGCAAATGATCCCTACTCATTTTGTGACAAGTTTGATTGCATTCCTTGCAACTTGAAAGTGATGAAAAATTATCACAAACTGAGAGTAGACCTTAAAGAAACAAAAATTGGGTCTACAGCAGATAGGGAAAATGCACAACAGCTCGTTCTACTTCTGCTAAATCAGTTAACAAGAAGAAAGTGCCTAACACTGCTTGGGTTGCTAAACACACTTAAAACTCATTGTGTGCAGGGAAAAATGAAGAAGGTCATATGGATCATAGATAGTGGGTGTTCCAAACATATGACAGGTGATAAGGTCCTGTAATCACAGTTTGAGGAGAAGGTTGGCCCTTTGGTGACCTTTGGAGACAACAACAAAGGATTCACAATGGGATATGGCAAGATTATTTCTGGAAATGTTGTCATTGATGGTGTAGCACTAGTAACTAGTCTTGAAGTGAATCTTCTCAGTGTTAGCCAATTTGCAGACAAAGGTTTTGAAGTTTTATTCAACAAAGAAGAATGCACTTTTATCAGCAAGAAAACTGGTGAAGTTTCTCTGAAAGAAGAAAGAAAAGGAAGCTTGTTTGTTGCAAACTTGTACTCGATAAATAAGGATGGAATTTGTTGCTTCTACACCAAGGCATCAGAAGAACAAAGCAAGCTATGACATAAAAATTTATCTCACTTAAATTTCAAGGCAATTAACACCTTGATCAAAAAGGAGTTAGTCAGAGACATGCCTAATCTGGAGTTTGCTCAAGTTGAATGTAACACCCCCAGATCCGGGGTCAGTGATCCGGGTCGTCACGGTCTTTCTTTCCATAATATCACTTCACTTAATTAACAATAAATAACCTAATGATGTGACCCCACACTAACACACACCACAACCCGTTATAGTCTCAGAGATGAAATTGAAATAAGTACAAGTCTTTGAATCCACAATTTAAAAGTTATTACAACCCAAAAAAAATGATTACTTGATAAGTTTACAATTAATTGCCATTATCTGGCACAAGTTATAATTATACATAATTGATTCCCAAAAGTAGAAGGTCTGATCTACAAATAGATCTACCTCTGCAGCTATAACAGCTATGATCTCAACGGGAAGGCGCGGGGCGCTTCCCACGCTCTTGCGCTGGGTCTGCTTGAGTCTGGCCATCTTTCCTAACTTTTGTTGTGTGATGAAGAAATAAAGCAAGAGTGATCATTACAGCTCGCAAGATAATATATAGTGTAAACAATAATGCAAGTATCTAAATGGATAACTTACTAAAATCCTTTATCAAGTGTAAAATAATTACTTACTGGATATAAGCAAAAATAAGGGATGAAGTTACCAACTACTTCACTATACTTATATCATTTATAAGGCTACTTGAACTACCACTGTTCAAAGTATTATAGGTTTCAAAAGGGTCATCCCATAGATGAGACCACAAGTTAAGACTTGAATAGATTCAATCTTTAAAATATTATTGAATGAAATAAAGTTACGAGATACTTTATTTAGTCCCGATATATATATCCACATATATATCTCTTAAACATTTCATGGAACCTCTGTTATGTAAAGTATGAACAGAGCTTGAAACATCCAATGAATTTTGGAAAGGAAAAGAATTTTGGCATAAACCCGATATTTTGCTGATCAGGAAAAGATACCAATAAGTAACCTTTTCTACTAGTAGATGCATGAATCCCCCACCGGTCATCACCCTGGCCACATAAGGACCTTGTGCTGGACCGCCAACCGGCCTCTTATGCGTTGATGGACTGCCACCCAGCCACTTACACTTTGATAGACCGTACCCCGGCCTGTCGCTTATGCCGACTCAATTAGAGGGACTTACTTCCCGAACGTTGGGCAAGTAATCAAATTGTTTTCTCAAAACAGTAACCACGTTGCGAATGTAAAATACACCACAGAGCTGGATCCCCCAGGTTTTGAGCGAGTATTTAAATCCCCTTTGAAAGGAAGATCTTAAATATAAAAATGAGTTTTGGGGTCCACTCTAACTTTAAAAATCATTTTGAAGACTCGAAAACATTTTTAAGAATGTTTGGAGTACTGCTGATTTATTAAAATAAATCAGTCCCGATATATTAGAAATATCTGAATATTATTATTTAAATAATATTCTCATAAAGATAATCCTTATAAAAATATTCGAAGTAGAAGTTTTAAAACTCATACTTGAAATGGATATTAAATAACCAAAGATATACTTATACGAAAGTACTATCTTTATTTGAATAATCGAAAATAAGTTTGATTATCGAAATATTATTCTTTAATAAAATAAAAAATATTATTAAATATAAGCGGAGTCATAATACCTCGAATGAATATTGCAAATAATATTCATTAAATAAAATAACGGAGTCATACATCCTCAAATGAATATCCAATTAATAATCATTAAATATAATAAACAGAGTCATAAGTCCTCGAATGAATATTCAAATAATATTCATTAAATAAAATAAAGTTAAAGTTATCGAATAAACCTTATTCAATTAATAGTTTTGAAAACTATAACCATATATATATAAAAATATATATATTATACTCGGGAACATCGACTCCCGGTTTAGAAATATGTTCACCTTTGGGTCCCCTATACTAAGGGTATACGCAACTACTGCTTATTTCTAGCATAGGTATTATGCAACTATAAGCATTTGAACCAACAGATATATAAATCAAGAATATGAAACAAGCATGCTTATATACCATATCACATGCTACAATATATCGCAAGAATTTGCTAATAACAAATATGCATTTATCGCAAGATCATGCATATACACATATACATCACACAACAGTATAGCGGGTAGAAAACTTGCCTGAGCGACTGGGGGTTATAAATGGCTTAGGACGAGTCTGGTAACCTATAAACAACATATAAGTTGGAATTAAACCAAAGTCACTTGTAAATCTATACTTTAACCAATTTAGACTCTAACGCTCGCTTTGCGCTTAATGATTCTCTTAAGTCGCTCGAGTACCCTCGGCTCTACCATTTTTAATAAATTAATCATTACGAGTTTTAAGGCGATTCTTTCGCGAGTGTCTTACCAACTGCCTAATACACTTAACATAATTGTTTCATACACTAATTAACGCTTTTAGGTCTTTAACATAGGTTTCAAAGTAAGGCGAGGGGTAACGATTCGTTCGCGAAATGTCGTTACTTAAAACGGCCGTTTCTCCTAAACCGTACATCGGAATCAAACAAACCACATATCAAAACGAAGCTCGTAACATGAACTATCTAAAAATGGCAATGGTCAAAACCTAGCAGGGAGTTCTCGGGTCCTAATGTTATGAACAAAAGCAGTTTAAAGTAAATCGGACATTACGACGGCTATGTTTACGCGATTTCCCAATTTTATACCATTCCAATTCAACCACCAATCAATCCCAATTCATTCATAAAACTAACATCCATCCACACTACATCATAACAGCCCCAATCAACTCAACATTAACAATTTATACTTATTCTTAAACTTGAATTTAAACTATACTTAAGTCCTTTAACCAATCAATAAGATTTCAACATTCAATTCACTGCCACTCCAACCCAAACTCTAAACCAACAAGCATCAAGCTACTCTTTTACCATAACCATCAAAATCATCCTAATATACAAAGTAAAGCTAGGGTTTGGAGATGTTATACCTTCCTTGAAGTGATTGGAGTAGCTAGGAAGCCTTAAGAAGCCTTGAGATGTCTTAGGGATGCTTAAATCTTAAAGGAAAAACAAGAAAAATCAAGTTAAAAATCTTGAAATCACTATTCATTATCTTCTTCATTGATTTTTTGGAAGAGATTGAGAATGAATTGGAGGCCTAAACTTATAGGATAGCCATATCTATGCATAAGGAGTACTAGATAATTATCTTACTAATTAAGGAAGCTTGGAACTTGAATTTTGAAATTTCTTCTTCTTGAAATGAAGAAAAACCGAGAGCAATGTTGAAGAATGAAATGATTCTGTGTTTTTTTATTTGTTTTGCCTAGCTTGGTTGTTTTTGTTTTGTTTTTGGTTAATTACCTTTCTAACCTTGAACTTTGTGTGGTTTTAAATCAACCACACCTCCTTCCCCTTATGTCATGCTTATGTCACTTTGTGATGTCATCATCCCTTACTTGCCCTCTTCTTATTGGTTGGATGACCTCATCATCCCTAACCTCCTTGATTAACTTCCTAATTGTTTGCCTAATGACCGCTGATCTGTTATACGGTTCGCTTAACTTTCGTTCTCGTTTCTCGTTTGAGGGATCATACCCGGGATCTTATTACTTGGGTTTCCTTAACCTTTCTCAATACATTATATTCCTTTTATGATCCTCTCTTATAATCCTTTTATTTAAATCTTTTTTATCCTGTTACCTTATACTCAATTCTTTCCGTATCTAGTGGATTTCCGGGAAAAATCAAAGTGTTCGGAATTGGATTCTGACGATCTTTACATACACTTATATACCATATAGAGTACTAATAAAATCTCAGAATATCCATAACAGAACCCCTACATAGTGTGGCATGAAAAGTTTTCTCATTCAGCAAAAACACTATTCATAAGGGTTACAAAAAGTTCAAAATTTTGGGGGTTATTACATTGAAGTATGTGAAGCTCCTCAGAAAGGAAAAATGAAAAGATCAAGTCACAAGTCAAAAACTGTGACTTCTATAAGTACACTATTGCAGCTTATTCACATGGACTTGTTTGGGCCAGTAAATGTCTTATCAATTTTAAGGAACAAATATGCACCTGTGATGGTGGATGATTTCTCAAGATACACTTGGGTAGAGTTCATGCACTCCAAAGATGAGACTCCATACATCATAATTGAACACATCAAGAAGATAGAAAAATAGGATGAAGATCATAATTGTGTAAAAAGATTGAGAAGAGATAATGGAACAGAATTCAGGAATGCAATATTGAGTGAATTCTGCAAAAGCAAAGGCAGTGTTCAAGAATTCTCAGCTGCTAGAACACCTCAACAAAATGGAGTAGTTGAAAGAAAGAACAGATTATTAGTTGAAGCTGCTAGAACAATGCTGCAAGATGCCAAGTTGCCAACAAGTTTCTGGGAAGAGGTTGTTTACACTGCATGCCATACTCAAAACAGATATCTCATTAACAAGACTCATGGAAAATCATCTTACTCAATCATGTCTAAGAGAAAGCCTACTGTAAAGCATATTCATGTGTTTAGAAGCAAGTGTTACATTTTAAAAGACAACTCTGAATATGTGGAAAATTTTGACTCCAAGGTTTTTGAAGCAATTTTTCTGGGATATTCATTGGAGAGGACTGCCTACAAGGTCTATGTGATTGATCAAAATAAGATTATGGAAAGCACAGATGTGACTTTTGATGATGACAAGTGTCTTGGCTTGGAATGCCTTGATGAAAATGAAGTTGAAGCCCTTGCATTTGAAAACCTCAATATTGATAGTGATTCTGATGGTGAAGATGAAGTCAATGCACAACAGATGTTGAATGAAGAGACTACTGAACAGGAAAATCATGGAAATGGAAGCTCATCTTAAACACCTGAATTTGATAGCACAAACTCAGGGGGGGAATGAGAAAAAAGATCTACAAGTCATGCCAATGATGAAGACACAAGTCAACAAACTCACACAAGGAAGTGGGATAGAAGTCACACTAGAGAAGCAATTATTAGTGTCCACTGCTGGTGTGAGAACTAAGTGCAACTGCTAATGAGTGCCTACATGCATGCTTTCTGTCTCAAGTAGAGCCTAATAAAACTGAAGAAGCTCTAATGGATCATGATTGGATATCTGCAATACAAAAGGAGCTTAATCAGTTTGAAAGAAATAAAGTTTGGGAGCTAGTTCCTGCATCAAAGAATAGAAGTATAATTGGAACATAATGGGTGTTCATGAACATGATGGATGAAAATGGTATAGTTACCAGAAACAAGGCAAGGTTGCTTGTAAAAGGTTACTCACAAGAAGAACGAATTGATTATGATAAAACTTTTGCTCCGGTTGCAAGACTTGTAGCAATAAGGATTTTTCTAGCATTTGCTGCACATTTAAATTTCAAAGTGTATCAAATGGATGTCAAGAGTGCCTTCCTAAATGGTGAGCTAGAAGAAGAGGTTTATGTTCAACAACCACCTGGCTTTGAAGATCCATAATTTCCAGATTTTGTGTACAAGCTACTCAAAGCTCTATATGGACCAAAGCAGGCACCTAGGGCTTGGTATGATACACTGTCGGAATTCCTACTTAAACATGGTTTTACTAGAGGTACTATAGATAAGACTCTCTTCTACAAGAAACATGGTGAAGATATGATCCTAGTTCAGATCTATGTGGATGATATCATCTTTGGTTCTACAAATGAAAAGCTTTGCCAAAGATTCTCCAAGCTTATACAGAGTGAATATGAAATGAGTATGATGGGAGAATTAAGTTACTTTCTTGGACTACAAGTCAGTCAAAGAAGTGATAGAATCTTCATCAGCCAAACTAAGTATGTTAAAGATTTATTGAAAAAGTTTGGCATGATTGATTGTTCACATGCATCTACACCTATGTCAACTGCAACAAAGTTTGATAAACATGTAGCAAACTTGAAATCTGGTCTACTTGCAGTTAAATAAAGCAATGATGGTTGTGAAGAGAATTTTCATATACTTGAAGGGGACTCCAAACTTGGGATTGTGGTATCCTAAAGGAACTGGTTTTAAAGTTGTTGGCTACACAGATGCAGATTTTGTTGGATGCAGGGTTGACAGGAAGAGTACTAGTGGAAGTTGTCAATTTCTTGGACAAAGACTTGTATCCTAGTATAGCAAGAAACAATAATTTGTATCAACTTCTACAGCAGAGGCTGAATACATAGCTGCAGGAAGTTATTGTGCTCAAGTGCTTTGGATTAGAAATCAGCTAATGGATTATGACCTCGTGTTACACAAAATTCCTATCATGTGTGACAATACTAGTGCTATATCTATAGTAGCTAATCCAGTTAATCATTCTAGAACAAAGCACATTGATGTAAGGTACCATTTTATTAGAAAACATGCTACAAATGGTACCATTGAGATCATTTTTGTTCCAACAGAGAAACAATTAGCTGACATTTTTACTAAACCTTTGGATGAAGCAACTTTCACTAGACTTGTAGGTGAAATTGGAATGCTTAATTCTTCATCCTAAGGCAAGAACTCAGCTAATGTGTTGCAGCAGATTAATTTCTAGTAAATCAAAATTACTTTAATTTAATTAGAAATTAACTGAAATATGAATTATAAATATTTTAGAAATCTCTGCATATTTATTTTTCAAAAATAAATTGAACTTGATTTTTTTTAAAATTCTAAGTAAACTGCTTAGTTGTTAATTTACATCATTAATATGTAAAATTAACACAAGGCAGACTTGAACTGATCAAAAGTATATAGACAACTGAGTTCTCGATAAGTCTATCTGACTTATCGACAAGTCATTTTACTGACTTCTCGAGTGATTTCTCGATAAGCATTATTATGACTTATCGATAAGTCATTGTAGAGTTCTCTAGTAATATAAATTTACAGAGTTCTCTACAAGTATCTTTTTAGACTTATAAATAACACAGAACTAAAATAATTTAATTCAATAAATTATTTTGGTAAAATACTTTTGACAAAATCATTCTGATTTTACTTTGAATTTATTCAAATAAAAATTGGAATCAAATTCAATCCACTCAGGATAAACTGGGTATTTATTTAACATCTCGACAAGGTTATTTTTAGTTCTCTATAAGATTAAATAAAATGACTAATCGATATGTCTTTCATATCTTAAAATGACTTCTCGATAGACTAATTCCAAACATCTATTTTTGAGTTCTCGACAATTCATTTGCTTTTACTATAATACCCAGAAATCTCGGTACATATACATACTTACAACTTTTGAGATCTCAAGTGACCTAGCTTTTCAATCCAAAATTAATTTCTCTCTCGTTTTCACTCATTTCTCACTAATTTCTTTTACCCACTAAACTTCATACTCATATCAATGGCAACCAACAATATTATACCCTTCATCCCCAAGGAGAATAACTTCCTTGTATTTCTGGATGCAAACCAAGCACCTGAGATTTCCAATACTTTGTCAAGTTCATGTCTAAGACCTACTTTGTAGGTGCTCTCACTGCTAATCCTGTGTTGTATTTGGATTTGTTAGGGGACTTTTGGAACACAGCTACAACAAGGACAATTGTGCATGAGAACCAAGCTGCAACAATTGTGATAAAGTGCACAATCAAGGGACAACAAATGGAGATCTATGAAAATGATGTCAATATGGCTTTGGGCATTCCTACTGATAAGCTGGTGGAGGCTTTAACTCAGGATGAGTTGTATGAATTCATGGACTTCATCAATTATTCTGAGAAGATCAACCTGGCCAGCATGAACAAGAAGCATATAAGTAGGGAATGGTCCTTTCTTTTTGACTCAGTAATAAGGGCCTTCACCTGCAGGAAGTCAGGATTTGACAACATATCAAGTGTTGTCCAGAAGATGGTCTACTCAATGACCACCAACAAACATATCAATGTAGGACACTACATACTAGAGGAATTGAGCACCAGGCTAACAATGCCATTGGAATCAAGAGGTAAGGAAACTTTTCTACCTAGATTTATTATGTCAGCTATAAACTATAAAGTTAATGACATACATATGCTAGAAGGTGTAAACAGGTCACTAATTGGCAACTGTAAGCAAGTATCAAAATTCTATTTGGATCACTTCTTACCAAGAATAAGGTTCCAGTAAGTTTTAAGTTAACACCTTTCATGATTGAAAGATTTAAGACTTACCCTTATTCTATGCCAGAAATAAGAACTAGTGCAAGTCAACTTAGTGGAACAATGGTTCCTGAGCCTGTGGAAGCACAAACACAGGCACACCCACAGGAACCTACCCATGTTGAGCCTGTTCCTTCAAAACTATTAGTAGCTAGGAAACCAATCACCTCATCTTCTCAAAAGGATGAGGTGAGTAAAAGGAAGAGAAAGGAGGTAACCTTAACATTTATGAATGAGAGTGGTGAGGACCAAACAGAAGCTGAGTCACCCTTGGTCAAGAGAACATAGAAAAATAAGAAATATGAGCTGACCACTCAAACCACCTATGTGTCCTCCAAAAATGATGCAGTTGTAAATATAGGGATTAAACAGACTTTAGATACATCCTCTCCACAGGGTGTGTCTATTGAAAAAAGTATTCACCCCAATGCATCCTGTACAGAGTCTACACAGCCTGCACTTGATCAAATCGAAGTGTATGGTAGAAGAAATAAGAATGGCACACACAGTGAGGGAACATCTTTTGAAGCTCCCTCATCCATTCAGGGGGAGCTGCCAACACTCACTTCTGAACAATAACTTCTAATCTCACAAATTTCTTCTCTACCTACAGCACTTGAATCCAATTCTCAGGTGCAAGCTAAATCAAGTGACTTGGTTCAAGAAATCTTTTTCACCACCCAGACACTACAATCAGATGGTAAGAGGCTACTAGATGGGGTATACCTTGATGACAACATCAAAGCCATGGGGGATTCATCAGTTTTTACTGAAGACCCCATAGATGTTACAAATGCACCTTCATGTGCAAATCAGTCTTCACAGACTGTACGGTTTGAGGTTCAAGAAACCTTTTTCACCACCCAGACACTACAATCAGATGGTGAGAGGCTACTAGCTGGGGTACACCTTGATGACACCATTAAAACCTTGGGGGATTCATCAGTTTTTACTGAAAACCCCCATGGATGTTACAAATACACCTTTATGTGCAAATCAGTCTTCACAGACTGTAAGGTTTGAGGGTAGTACTCCTGAGGGGAAGCTATCTAAATCCTCTCCTATTCAATTGGAGGTTCCTCATGTAGGAACTACTCCCCTCAAAACCCTAGCAGAAATTGTATTAGCAGTTGATGCTAGGAGTACAATTGTCATTGACCCTGCTATGGGAGAGGCAAGTTTATCACTTTCATGTGACGGTGCTTTGTAAGAAGCACAAGGGTTTGAGGCTGGTGTATATGATAGTAACCCAGTCAAATCCCCTCCAACTCAATTGAAGGTTCCCATTACAAGTGGGGGACGACACACTATCATAAACACAGAGCAATCTGTGAGTAAAACTGTGATTTCAGTCACAGGTAGTTCTGATCCCTTAACAGCTCAACCCTCAACCTCACAACCTCCACAACAACATATTCTCACACAATGGCTACAAGAATCTGACTCTCAACCTACATCTGTAGATGATCTTCTAGTTGAGCAAATTTCAGGCTTGGCAAATATCTCACAGCATCTACTCACTTCTGATATGAGCAATCAAGACTATCAAGCCATCATGCTCACATACAATGAAGATGTTGAAAAATAGAAGGAGAAGATTGTGAATGATGAAGAACAAGATGGAAATGTAGATGCATGACTATCTCAGGATTTTGTGTTGGAGATGGATCAAGTCTTGGCTAGATTCAGGGATGAGTATGTTACAATTCTTGGGAGCAATGCCAAGGTCTTGACTCCACAGGATGTCTATGATGCAGTCACCGAGGTCTACAAAGCTCAACTCAAGGCTTTTCACCTGTTTGTTAAAGCCCTAGAACTCAAGTTGACTGGTCATAAAAATAAAATAAGGAAGCTGGTGAAGGACAAAATGGATGAGATCATCCCATCTCAGGTACAGATCACCTCAAAGTTCAAGCATTTTGTTGATCAAATGTCAAGGATGGATCTTACTACCATTGAAAAGGAAGTCAAAAATCTCAAATAATCTTCATCTCTCTTGATACAATGCTCCAACAACAAATCACTCATTCAAATGACACAAAGGTCAAGCTGGTACAACTTCACCAAAGCAGATATGAGCCTTCAGCTTTGCTCATGGATGGCATCAAACAAGCTGTGGAAGAAACCTTTGGCTCCACAAGCTCTTATCAGCCTGGCTCCACTTCTACAAATCTTCAAATCCAATATCTTCAACAACAAGCACTACTAGAAATAGTGCCTACGACATCACCTCTTTAACATCGGCTAGAAATGTCACCGATGTTAAAAGCCGTTTTAACATCGGTCGCTTCAAAACTGATGTTAAAAGTGTTGTAAGACATCGATATCTTAACCAACCGATGTCTATAATCATTTAAAAAAAAGGCCTGCTTCTTTCTTTCCCCCGTTAATATACCAAAAAATTCCCCCCCAACCAAAAATTTTATTCTCAGTTTTCCCCCCTTAACCAAAACCGTTTCCCCCATCTCTCTCTCATTCTCCCTTCTCTCTCTCTCTCTCATTCTCCCTTCTCTCTCTCTCTCATTCTCTGTTCTCTCTTATCTCTTCTCTCTCATTATCTCGTCTCTCTTCTGTTCTCTCAGTCTCTCTTCTCTCTCATCTCTCACCATCTCTCTTCTCAATCACTCTCTCTAAACCTAATTATACCCCTATTTGTACAAACCTTTAATTAAACTCAATTAATTCTTAAATTGAGCTCGACTGGTGCTAAATAATCTTGAAAGAAGTTGGGTTTACTCGATTTGTGTGAGAAAAGTAAGTTTATTTCGAATTTATTTTCAAATTTTATGTTTTTATTTTAATAGAGTTTTGTTTACAGGTCTCTGGAGCTTTGTTAGTGTTGAAAGAAGTTGGGTTTGCTTGATTAGGTAAGATTAAATTTTAATCTACTCGATTAAAAGTTGGTGTATGTATTGTTAATCTTGAAAGAATTGGGTTTACAGATCTATATAAGTGTACTGGTGGCCTTGTTATTGTTACTGCTAGTGTTTCTTATTACTCTGTTTGTTGTTTGTTCTATTTCTTATTTCATTGTTTCTTATGTGGCCTATTAAGGGTTTTTACTGGGAAGGTAGTTATATTGATGTCCATGGGATTGGTGAGATGGTTTGAGAACGGTCTTCTTGTAATTGATTAGTTAGATAGAAGTTGTAATTGATAAGCTAATTAGAGTAGTTTTTGTTAAGAGATAAGAGGATGTGTCTATCTGTTAAGGAAAAGGCAAAACAAACTTTTCTCAATATTTTTCTATATAATCCTCTAACCATGTGCGCCGGGGTTCCTCATACTGATTTTCTACTAACTTTTGTTTTGTGATGGTGTTTATTTTTACTTGTAGAAGAGCTTTATAGGAAAGGTGAAGTCTAAAAGAATCTAATTACTTCACTTCAACTTATCTTAGTAGTATCATGTAGTAATCGATCTACTAGAATAATAATAGCTAGCTAGGAACTTTCTGATACTTCATAGTCATATACGAAAGGCATCCATAATCTTAGAGCAGAAAAAAAACTAAAGCATTTGTTAGGGATGGTGGAGGCCTGATGCTGATATATGTCTAACACTATAACCCGTGCACATTCTGTTGAATTTCTCTTATGTATTGGTGATGCCAAATGATAACTTTTTATAGCATTATTCACCATATTTTTATTGATTGACTTGGTTGGAAGAGTAGATTTAAATTTTTTATATTATCAGACTATTTTTCTTCCCTTTCATGTTCTTTCTATCACTAATCCTATCAGTCAAACAAAGCTGACTAGTCCCTGGCTTGCTAAATGACCAATTATTAATATCTTACTAGTGAAAAATACATTATGCATCCACATGCTGACACGTTATTTCTGTTCTATTACTGATAAAGGATTGGTAAATATGAAGAAGCACTGGAGAAATTTGAGTCTGTTTTAGGATCAAAACCAGAATATAACGAAGCTTCAGTAGCAAGCTATAATGTTGCATGTTGTTACTCCAAACTTAATCAGGTATTGCTCGACTTTCATGTGAAGGGAACATACAGAAATAGGAAGATAGTAGGTTTTGTTGAATATAATCATAAAATATATTGATTTGTAATACAAAATCTCAACTATTTTCTTTTTGTTAAATCCTTAAGCACCTGGGGTCGGTGTGGGGTATTTCTTTTTAATAGAGAAATTAAGTTAGCCTATTAATTAATTTCATCTTCATAGTATATATGAGTTATACACCTTTTGATGTGAAATTGAAGATACAAGCTGGACTATCTGCACTTGAAGATGCCCTGAAATCAGGATTTGAAGACTTCAAGGCAAGTCAATCTCCTCATAATTTGGTATCAATTATTTAACTGGTTTAGAATCATCTTAACACTATCTAAACTGACATGGCAGAGGATCCGAACTGACCCTGATCTAGAGAATGTGAGGAAATCAGAAAAATTCAATCCTCTTCTAAAAAGGTTTAATGAATCATTTATCAATGAAAATGCCATCAATGCTATTAAATCGCTGTTTGGATTTGGTAAGAAATAGTCATGAAGTATTTTGATATTTTATTCTATGTTTGGGCTTACAAATTGTATCTTGAAATCAAAGCTTCTATCATCCGGTTTTGTTAATACTTGAGTTCATGATGTGCTTTCACAAAGCTCAAAATTTTCTTCTATGGTTTCTTAGTTCATTTTTTCCCAGTTAAATTTTTTGTATTTGTAATTATACAATATATATATACTGGGAATAAAGTTACACTCCATACTTGTAATAATATCATGGTTCCGGGTATCTCTCAATCATGGATAGCCTGTAAAAGCATGTCTCCTAGTCCCTGATATTTTAGCATCTGGAATTCTGGATAACAGATATACTGGTTTAATATAATGATTTTGACGAACGACCTAGTCACATTTGGAGTAAAAGGAAGGCACCTACTTATTAATAGTACTCTGTTGGCAAAACTATGCACTGAAAGTGAATTACATATGGTGTACTTGATCAGAAATTTACTTGAGATAGATAAATATAAGATCATGCAAGTCTACATAATTCTTTATATAAATCTGTAGAGAAACTTTACCATTATAATCAATCTAAAGGAGCTTTCAAAGTCTTTATCTACGTATGAACATCCAGTTATGATCATTTACAGTAATTAAATTACACACACACACCCCTCCATAGAGGGGACATAGTTTATTCTTATCTCAACTCTAGTTGTTGGAGGTCTCAATTATATTAACTTTGCAGTTGCTAATTTAACTTTATCAGGCAACCGCATCTGCTAGTTGTAACGATCTGCTAGGAGGTTCTTCTGCTTTTATAGAAAATGTGAAGTCTAAAAGAATCTAATTACTTCACTTCAACAAGTGTGGTTTCTTTTTATTTATTTACTTGAATCTGAATTAGCATATCGAAGATCAGGGGAGGAACATGATTGAAATATTTTTATAACATAGTCTGCATTTTTTGAGTGGATGAACAAAAAAAATATAATGATGTATTAGCTAAAAATGGAAAAAATGTGTTGTTTCCATGTACACTTGAAAAACAAAACTTTTCTTGTCGTACTTGTATTGAAATTTATAAGAAGCTTTGATGGTTGATGACGCTACAGAGTCAATTACACAAATTTTCTCAAGCATGAACTTGTGAAATATGTTTTTAAAAGATTCATTATATGTACCAAAATGTACAGGTGATTAACCGATTGACTTGATTACGCTATATTTGAACTTATTTTTCCTGCTCAGTCCTTTCAATGTCTATGTATAAGTTTCATAGCATTTTCTTCGATGTATAAATTTCTCGTCCTTCGACTTAAGTGCATCAATCATATTAAAAGCTTTGATTAATGTATCTTAGGTTGGGGGGATGAAATTGGATACATGTTGGCTGATATCTTGAAAGAGAACAAGGTTGATAATTCTGGCATGCGATTTGACCTACTTGCTAGGACATTGCTGGCATTTGTTACACTCAGGTCGGATGGCGAGCAAGAATTTATGTTTTTCCGCAATCCTAGTGCAGATATAAATTAGCCTACTAGCATGCATGATTGTATATAACTTTTTTGTAAATATTTTGTTCAGAAATTCAAGGGTAGAGTTTCTGGTTTGAAAGTAAAGGCTGTGGACACAACTGGTGCATGTGATGTTTTTGTTGATGCGATACTGAACAACTTAGCTTCTGACTTGAATTTGTACATGGTAAACATGTTGATTAATACACAAGTAGCTTTTGTGATTAATACACAGGTGATGTTTGGTTATAGATATATGAATGTTGGTTGTTTGTTGGACGTCAGAATGGTTAGATGTTGGTTGTCGGAGAATGTCGTTGGATTTTGGTTGTAGATATGGAAGTTAATTTAATATATTTCTGGTTGTTTGTTGGATGTTGATTTAGTATTTTTTTCTTTTATCTGGGTTTATGCACAAATGTACAGGCTTTTTTTCTAAAAAAAGAAATACATCGGTGCTTGTTATAAAACTGAGGTGAAGCAACTAAAAACACATCACCTGCTTAAACTAAAAATGATGTCTAAATTAACAAAACAAATCGAATTATAGGAATGAAAACGATGTCTAAAATATTAAAACACATCGCTTTGTGTAAGTATATAAAAGTAAATAAAAAAAATTAATGTCTTCCAGAATAATGTACATCAGTTTAACTTACCCAGCAGATGTTAAAGCAGACGTTTCACATCGCTTCCTCAAGTAAAACTAATGTTATAAGTTATGTTTAACGTCGTTTGAGTAAATAAACCAATGTAAAATACAGATGAAGACATCAGTTTTTTTAAGAATCTGATGTCGATCAGTTAAAAAATAATTCCCTGTTATATGTTTATAGTGCTTTTTAACCTCCTAAATACCATTTTTTACAATCTAGTTTTAACATTTTATTAAAAAAGGGCTAATTACACATCAGTTTGCTAAGAAAACCGATGTCTGTGTACATCTTTAACATTTACTAAAAACCGATGTTAAAGACCCCTACCTTTCTCTATACATGCGAAGACATTGGTTTGAAAAAAAAAAGACATCGGTTTATAACCGATGTCTAAGGGCATATTTCTAGTAGTGAAGTCTCAGACTTGCAGACCTCCAATGTTTCTCTCAATACACAAGTCCAAGCCTTGACTTCTCTATTCAAGAGTCAACATACAGATATCCAGACCTTGGTGGACTCTCATACGCACCTTCAAATGTAGAATTCTGTTGCTTTGGGGGCCATCATAGGGAAGTTCAACATTTCACTGCCTGCTTTACCTGAACAAATAAGGCCAGAGTTACCAATTCCCCTCCTCATGCCTGTCACCAAGACTAAGGGGGAGATTGAGACTAGGATTCAACAATCCAGGGATGCTACATCTAAAGCTAAAGAGCCTATTCAAACTGGTCAAAGATCAAGTGCTCAAATTGATGTTGGAAAGGACAGGCTTCTAAGTGCTGCAGAAGGACCCAATCAAGATCAGGAATTCAATGATCTTCTTGCAGCACTAAGAGTGTCTCTTCAAAATAACTATATGGCCTGCAAGATAGCTTTGTGCAAGAATATTAATTTCATAAGGGCAGTGGTGGTGGAAGTTGATAATTTTCTACAGAAAAGGATTGTCATGAACATCAATGATGGTGGTGTGGACAGGTGTCTCCAGGTGTCTCTTTCATATCTTCAAACTTTAAGAGCATCTGAATTAGATGTAATGATTAACAGAGTGAATCCAGTCATTCAATAAGACACTCAACTTCTCCAAGAGCTCAAAAAGGCACATATAGCAGCTTTTCCAGAAGCCTATATATATCCACACAAAGGAGTAGTTTATGTTTGTCCAGCAACCAGTCAAGCAAGGCATCTCATTGTTCCTAAACATTGTGTCTGATCAAACATGAGGCTGATCATGACATTACAGTCTAACTTGAAGCACAAAAAGAACAAGAAGCATGAGGATGTTGAAATGATAAAAATCTTGGACACATATCTCTTGAATCCTGACACCATGTTGCCAAACTCTCAATATAATTTAAGGAAAGATGAGGATGATGATGAGCAGAAGGATGACAAACAAAAGCCTTCTGGTTCAAATCCAAGTCAAGCCTCTAAAGCAACTGACAACAAGGACAATAGTCAAGGAAAGAAGAAGGAGGATGAAAAGAAGGATGATGAGAAGAAGAGAAGAAGTGAGAGGAGAATAAAAAAGAATCATGATGGCTCAGAACCACAACAAACCCTAAAAATCCAAAAAAAAATAGCTCAACCTTCAAAATCAACTATCTCAAACATCAAACCACCTCAAGCCTCTAAGCCCAAATTTCTATAAAGACAAACTGCTAATTCTTTTCTAAAAATTCCAATCACCACAAGCCAAACATCTCTTAAGAAAATCTCAATCTTACCTTCTTTTAAACCATCACACAAAACTCATTTCAAGTCTGTTGGGAGAAAACCTAAGAATGCTAAGCCTAGAAAAAGTTGAAGTTACTAAAAGGGCCATCTGGAATTGTTTCAGGCAGAATGATTTTCTACCCTTAAACTGGTACTGCTCAGATGCAGACTATTTTTAACAACTAGCTGAGGAAATCGTTAGAGTCTGGGTTGTCACTCTAAAGGAATTAAGAATCTACTTTCAAGATCGGACCTTCACTTTTCTTGGCAGCAATCTGATGGACACTCTCTCTCCAACAGAAATCAAAAGAGTGATAAGTTTGTTGAAGGACAAGGATACTGCTACAAAAGCATGAAGATCAGTTCTAGCTGAATGGTTGATTGCAAGGGAGGAAAGAAGCGCAAGGGGTATAGCAGAATATGAGGAGAAAAATAGGAAATATGATTAAGAAATTGAAATGTACATCAAAAGATCTGAAGAACTCAAAGCAAAAGGGATTAGCAGAATTTCCAAAGATGGAAGATTTCTGAATGTAAAAGCTGGCTCATTTTCAAAATTCAGAATTGAAATATTTTATGGTTATCCAAAGCAAGAAGAATCAAGATGATAGAAGCTCTAACAGGGACTCCAATTATAGAGGAACTTGAAATTCTTGTATATTTTAAGGACCTCATTAAAGAAGAATCAAAATTTCCAGTCTTTATCTGATGCTTGTAAATACTCAAACTCAAAATCATCTAATGTACAATTGCTGTAAATGTGTCAATTTTTATATTAGTCTTATTTTCCATTATAACTTGGGGTTAGTCTTGTTAACAGACATGAATTTGTGTTAAGAAATCTTCTCACAAATTTGGGGAGATTGTTGTGCAAGACATGCATGTACTTTAACAAGACTAAGTCAAATTGACAACCCTAAGTAAGTTGTATTGTAAATTTATTTTGTATTTTGTATTATAACATTAAAATCTGTAAAATGTCAAAAGAGCATACTGGAGTCTTTTTTCTTTAAACAATATCAAGCCTAAGAATTCTATCTGGAAGAAGATCAAGAAGATCATGCCTCAGAAGAATTATGAAGAAGCTTGGAGTTGAATAAATCTATTTTGGGAAAAATGTTCTAAGTCAAGATCTCTACAAGTCACATATTTATTGTTATAGAGAAGTCATTTGAGAACTCCAGAATGACTTATAGAGAACTCAGGAAAGCTACTAGAGAACTCAGAGATATCGACAAGCCAAATTAAAGACATGAAGATTGGAGATATCGACAAGTCATTTCTTCACTAGAGAACTCAGAGTTATCGACAAGTCAAAATTCATTAGAGAACTCTGAGTTATCGATAAGTCAAATTTCACTAGAGATTCAGATATATCAACAAGCCAAAATTCACTAGAGAACTCTGAGTTATCAACAAGTCAAATTTGACTAGAGAACTCTGAGTTATAGACAAGTCAATAAGTCACTAGAGAACTCAGAGATATCGATAAGTCAAAGTGAAGATATGAAGATTAGAGATCTCGATAAGCCAAGTTCTCTTATAGAGAACTCAGAGACCTCTACAAGTCAAATTAACTATGGAGTATTAGAGATCTTGATAAGTCAATATACTTATCGAGATGTTAAGATCTCTATATGCCTAAATGGAAGATCTCGATGTAAAATCTCAAAGTACAAATTGCAGACCAGTTTAATATCCAAGATTAACAATCAATAAACAATCCAACTAGTTGGATTGACAAGTCTACAAAAAGCAGCTTGAAGAGTGTGTAAGATCAATGGTGAAGATTAAATGAAAAAGGAAGATCAAGATTAACACAGTATGCAAAGATATGCTAAGCCAGAAATGGAAGATATACTTTTCCTAAAATGGAAATGATAAGTGATGGTTTACTAAAGTGAATAACATCTCTTATTGTACACTGTGTAAACCAGAAGTTAACTATCATATAAAGTTAACACTAGTCCTTTGTTAGGAGCAACAAGTTAGATAAGAAATCTTGTATGCTCTCAAGGAAGAAGCTAAGTTCTTTATCAACAAAGAGCCTAGAAATTTTGTAGCAAAACATTTTTAATTTTAATATAAAATTAAGCGAGTTTTAAAAGATCTGTGTTCACTGTTATTGCTTGTTTAATTTCAGTATTAACACACATCACTGCAAGATTAACATTTACTTTGTTCAAACCATAGATAGTTCAAGAAAAGTATAAAAACACAAAAACACATTCACCCCCCCCCCCTCTGTGTGTAATTTATTATCTAACACATGAACATGGTTATTCTGTATGGCAGATATTAAAAACATTTGGAAATGTATACGAATCATGTGAAGTACTTAAATTTATTAGGATTATTATAAAAAGGACAAAACTTACCTGAGCATCAAGAAATATCATATTCATCCCTATAAAGAGGTTTTGATCCTTGGATATCGATGGCCAAATGTGTGTTACACGAACCCTTATCCTCAAATTAGTATTAGAAGTATCAAGTGCTTGAAGAGAAGAATACATATATAATATTGGAGGCTTAAAAAATAAAAGAAATTAGAGATTTATGACTTGGTAAATTATATATTTGACTACATATATAAAAAAGAGAACATGCATATAGGGAAATGAGAAGAAATCACGTAGCTATGTTTTTATCGAATAGTTTTCTTTCTACTGTGTTCATAATTTATGTCAATGTAAATATATAAACATTTAGTACTGTCAAGGAACTTATCAAGTTGTTACTTAGAGATATGCATGATCTTTTTTATTTGATAACTATGCATGATTTTTGGTGTTAGAGTCAAATAAGGCAAAATATATGGTCGTTTTATGATTTGCATAAAATATATGGAGATCAGGCACATCAATTATTTGGACATGTTGCTATACATAATCACCTAAATTTCAAGATTAAAATAAATCAATTTAAATAATTATATTTCTATTTAATTCAAATATATTTTGGGGGTAAGGAGTATTGGTTTTCGTTATTCATAATTTTCCATACTGACTGATGTAAACATAAAGGATGATTAAAGTAAAAGGATTTAAAAACGTTAGTCATTAAACAATTTCACATTATTGAGTACAATATATTATTGGTTAAAAAAATTCATCAAAAACAACATTAACCGTGATATTAAGGGTTATTTACATCAGGAAGGTTGTAGAAAATCTCATCAAAAACAATATTAGCTGTGAAATTACGCGCTTTGCTATCTTCTCCCTTGATCAAAATGTGCAGTCCATTCGGACTTGTGTCTCGAGAAATGGCAACATACATCTAGCCGTGAGAGAATGGAGGTCGTGGCAGAAACAATCCAACTTTTTCTAGGGATTGTCCCTAACTTTTATCTATTGTCATTGCGAAACAAATCTGCAAAGGAAACTGTATCCTTTTGAAAACAAACATAAAGTTCGTATCAGTAGGCTCCATTTCTATTCTCGGGATTAGATGTTTGGTACAGGCATGTGATCCAGTTAAAATTTTACATTCAACACTGTTCTTCAGGCATCGAGTAAGGACCATTCTAGTACCATTACACAAACCCACGATTTGATTAAGGTTTCTCATTAACATCACCATAACACCTACTTTTAGTTTTGACTCGTGCTTAGGTATTGATGGCATGTTAATTGAATTCAGGTATTCGATAGGGAAGGATGATTTGTAGTCAGACTTGGTGTCAAGCGATTCGTCATCGATAGAATCCTGACTGAGATAAGTGTGTGTAGTTCTTAGAGTCAAAGTTAATACCTGAGAGTTTACTTGATCAATAATTGCATTAGTTGGTGTCATAATTGTTCTTTCTTCCAAATAAGAATCTGATGTAAACCTATTCACAAAGTCCGGGTAAGTGACGTCAATAATGCTCTTCACCGAATTGGTAAATTTTTCAATCAGAATTTTTTTGGGAATGACGATCTCTGGATCCAAATATGTATTATCTGGATGAATGTTTGCAACCTTTCCATCTCCTACATTAAGCACCCAGCTGGAAAATTCAGCAATCTTGTGATTTTCACCCTCATTTTTCCCTCGGCCTAAACGAATATTTGTTCACAGCAAAAAGACTTGGAAATTATCCCATAGCTTTGACTGATTGAGAGAAGCATTTATGACTTCACCTCTTGTAGCTTTAGGTATAACATGTAAAGTTTTTCGAAAGTCACCTTCGAATATAACTGTTATACCAAAAAAAGGAATATTTTTTCTGGCCGGAATAACTGATGACATTATATCACAGAAAGCCTTATCAACGGATTTAAAAGTGAATCGGTACTGCATGGGAGCCTCATCCCAGATGACCAAACTGGTATTCTTAATCAATTCAGCAATATCAGATCCATGTTTGATTCCGGAAACAGAGTTACGATCCAACTTTAGAGGAATATGAAATCACGAATGTGAAGTCCTACCTCCAGGTAATAAAATAGCAGCAATACCGGACGAAACTACATGAAATACTATTTTTCCTTCACTTCTCAGGCGACAATACAGTGTGTTCCACAAAAAAGTCTTGCCACACCCACCGCTGCCATAAACAAAAAATAGTTGACCTTCGCCATTATTTATTGAATCCATGACAGAGTTGTACACATGTGATTGTTCTTCATTTAAGCTGTTGAAATATTTTTCATGTTGTTCTTTCATAACAGATTTATCGTAAGAGGTCTCCTCTTCAATTAAATGATTACTCGTAGAATGCATGTACACTACTTCCGGAAAAGGCATATTTGGATAGTCTCTCAGCGACTTGCTAACTCCGTTAAGCAATTTTTCGACCTCTGTATAAATTTGAGAAAAAAGTTAACTATATCAGTACTCTACCTTTAAATAAGAACCAATATAAAAAATACTTTAACAAAATATGATATGTTGTGTGTCATAAGTAATAGAAACTGCACAATATTTTATTACATTAATAAAAAATAAACATGCGAGTGTATAATTTTCCAGATCATGATCAGAAAGGGTAAGTTCCTGGTTTTCAGAATTTTTCTTCTTCATATACAAAATATCTTCAGAAAGGGGCCTCCAATTATTAGCCCACAGATTTTGAGGATCTGCAACATGATAGTTTGTCAGGATAAAGACAAACATGGCTCGAAGTTGTTGTGGCATAACATTATCTGAATTCTCTCGGAGGGCAGAATGCCATTTATTGTCATCCTTAAGCAAGCCAAGTGCCTTACACGCCTCCTTATATGTAGGATAGACTTGACGATCAATTGTTCTTACATCTTTGAAAGAAGTGGCACCTTTATTTCTTAACATGAGCATTCTCAAGTAAAATGTATCACCCTGCAAAGTATGACCCTCAATTAACCTGCCAATGTTGATCCCCCTTTCTCTCTGCTTCCACTTACATGGTCCAGGCTGCCAAGTAAAACCTCTTGGAAACTCTTGGTATGTATACTCGCGAGCAGTTGGCATGTTTTTGTTTGCAATGAACCATGCTTCCAACTTGCTTATTCTATTACCTTCCTTGGCTGCTACTTCTTCCATGTTATCGTTTATGTTGAAAGTCACATTTTTACCTCCCTCAACATGGATTGGCAAGCGTTTCACAGTAGGAAATTGATAGTGAATATCGAATCCTAGAATTCTCCACATAGCTTCTGATGCACATACATATCTTCCGTCTAGATAGTGTTTTATCTCATCAATAGATTTTCTTTTATTAATTTGAGAAGAGGTTCCTTTTTTCCGACGAATCAACATTGTGGCATTGTCATGACCTTTCAAGCAATACTTGAAGAGATATTTTAAAGCTCGTGAATTATTGCAGATTTCAAGGTTTATGTGACACTGAAACCGGATTAATAAATCCCTGTTATAGGGAACTACAAATTCATTGTCCAGTGTTTCTTTTACCTTTGGTGATAGTTCTATTCATCTTCCTTCTACGATAAACAGGAAATCCACAATCATCAAAAAAGTGTGGTCATTGTACTTGTTAATTTTTTTACATAAATATCCAATAAGCTTAATATAATAAAAATTAAATTGTCCAAATTTATGTACCTAGAAAATACCGGGTATCGCGATAAATAAACATCTTTTTATATATCCAAAATTTGCAATGACTTACTTTTTAGGAAAATGACGACCACATTTTCCATTCGACATACATGGTGAATACGTAAAAGCTTTTCCACATGGCCCATGAATCATGTAGTCCTTGACGACATTATACCCGACTGGATCTGTTTCTTTATGTGATATTTCTGCCGAGACTATGAATCAATTTGCTCAATTGTACTTGGGCGATCATCAGGATGCATCCAAGTCAACATGTGTGCGTGGGGTAATCCACGCTTCTGGAATTCAATAACATACATCACTGAAATATAAATTTAAAATGTGAGTATTTTACATTAATTTAAAAAAACTACAATAGATAAATTGATTTATATGGTAAGTATATACCTCCAATACAACGACCAAAATAGTTTTTATTTTCAATGAGATCAACCAATTGATCCAGCTCCATCTTAAAAACCCTAGAAACAACATATGGTGCATCAGATACACTTACACCCGACAAGTGGTCAAGCATACTTTGAATTTCAGGCCATTTAGTGTTGCATGTCACTGTCAGAAAAAATGATGGATGGCCTATAGTTCTACAAATTGCAAGAGAGTCCTTAAAATACTATGACATATACCTCCGAGAACCTGTAAATGTAGCCGGAAAAATAACTTTTTTCCCTATAACTTTTTTCCCTATACATGTTGGATTAGAATCACCTTTTCGAATAGAATCTCGTATAGAATTATACAAATCAGCACGTATTATTTTTTGGTTCTTCTTAACCCATTCAAGCCTGTACTGTTCAACTGCAGTGAAGGCATCTACAATATATTGCTTCCATAAACGACCACTTAAATGTGGTGTAAGACCTTAAAAAAAATTAGCGAAAACAAAAATTAAAATAAATAGATGAAAAGGCTATAGAAGTTTTTAAAAGAGATTATCTGAATGTGTAGAATGTAAGAGAAACATAAAATATAAGAGAAATAGTTCCAGGCGTCATTAGATATGTAAATATTTACCTTCATTAAGCCTGACCATGAGCTTGTAAGCATGATACTCTCTCATCAATATATAACACCGCTGCTTAGAATCCTCCTCGTCATCATCATTTTCTGGTATTTTTGATGGTGAAGCACCATGTTTACCCATCAATGGAATTTTAGTGTGAAATCCTTCATCTTCGTGTGGAAAGAGCAATGGGTGTTGTAGCGGCATGAAGTTTGCATTGGTCTCAAAAATCCCATGCAACTTTTTTTTAATTTCTGAACAACAATGTCTCTTATGACGCAGGAATCTTCAAGGTCCCCAATAATTAAAGCGCCAACCTCATCCGATAGCCCAGTTGTATTTGGACGGCCAGAGGCTAATGTACACGAAACAAATTCTGACTCAACTTCACTAGGTTCGTTATTTTTAAAATGGTCCCTTGCCATTCAAAAACTATTGACCAAACAATTATTCTCATCCAACATTAGCAATAAACCCTGTACAATATCATTATCAATGGAATCACCGCCTTAAACAACATTCTTCAGAAGTATCGTAGACATAGAGTTGACAATACTTTGGAGTTTCTCCATCAGGAGCGCAAATACTCCCAATCAGATGATAATTCATACCACCTAACTTGAATGTGTGAGGAGCACGTCCGATATTGATATTGTTGTCAATTCTACCACCAATTGATGTAAAAGCAAAAAGGCAATTGTAGATTCTGATTTTATTTTTATAATGGACAGTTCTTTTTCTACCATCAGTCAACAATTTTGCAAAAAATGGAGGAGGTGCTTTTTCAGGAGGAAGATGAACTTGTCCATTATGACAACATATAGAAAACGTTGGCCTTGCGCATTTGGTGGACTTTTTGTTCCTCTCATGGTCCCACATAACGGATTTACAGTAAGGACAAATCTTGTTAGGTCTTCCAAGATTCATGTAACCTTCCCAAATGTCTGTAAGAGTTTATTAAGAAGTATCAAATATCATATAGTATGTAATCAATAGACTTTATGACCTACTTGAAAAATCTTAACAATTCAGTGTATGACTGTGTTTTATTGCGGTAAATCCATAAAATTTTAACTTCATACCATGGAATGGTATCTCAAAATACTATGCTTCTTCTCCTTCATATCCATATTGTTCATGTATTGCTGTTATTATACAGATGAAATTAATAAATTATTGGAAAATCTGGTAAATTACTCACAGACTAAAAAATTACAAAAATATTCCCAAATGTTTCATTAACTCATGATATGGAACTTACAGTCAGGATCATCTTCATTGTAAGAAACATTATCAAAGAACTTTATAGGATTGTGAATACTTGAATTTGCTTCTGATCTATATTTACGGGCAGATGTAGATGTGGAACTCACATTGGTACATGTACCGTAATGAATTCAGGTGAACAACATGTAAATTAATTAATGAGGAGATACTATATGACCAATATAATATACGTGGTCTGTTTTGAGGATTAATTGTGTATGGAGGCATTTCAATGTTAAGTTTATATGCACCAAAATTCATCTTACATGTAGTTGGATCCATCCTTGTCCAAGTTTTTGGTAAACCTATTATGACATAAAAGTCCATTTTTTAAAAAATGGACTAAAAATGCTAAACTGGTATATAGCGATATGGAACAAAGTGACTTGAAAAACAATCACCTGATAAGTTTACACCGCTTAATCTCTTATGAGATTGAGAGATAAATATATTATTCCCTTTTTTTCAAGACATTGAGCTGTTACAAAAAATGAAAATAAATCATCCATGTGATTACAAATCCAATAGTATATACAATAGACAATATATATAAATTTAAATTTCGAATCTTGGGTTTTTCAGTCCTATTTGGTCCATTTTGATTACGTCTTTTCATTAACTCTAAAAAAGGGGTTGAAGAAGAATGTGTTAAGTACCCTAACCAAGCTGCTATTAAGTCAATGATTAGATTAATATATATATATATATATATATATATATATATATATTGTTCGGGGTAAACCTGGATTGTTGATGGATGGTAAACTCCTTTGAGATGAGATATTCTCCGAAGAGTCATGTTTGCAAGACTGTATTGTGCTGATAGACGGATCAGAAAAAAGTATGTGCATTATGAGAAAGTTAAGGTATTGCAAATAGTTAGTAATGAGGTATTTAATAATAATAATATACTAACCGGAGATACATGAACTTTGTCCATAATGAGGAGACATGTAGCTTGATCGAGAGTTATCTAAGGAATGTTCCAAAGTAGCTATTAAACACTGATAAATACATGTTAAGCAGTACTATAAAAGGAACATAATTAAGTAAATATGACTAAATAATTCTGCTATAAATCTGATTAGCTTGAGCACCTTGCTGTGGTTCTCACATTTTCAGAGAATTTACTTCATTTGATATGCATGATATATATCAATGCATTGGATAATGTCTAATTTAATATTCGTGTGCAGACTGTTTGTGTGGTATAACATTAATCCAAAATGATTTACCTGCATGCATTGATCTGTTTTGTAGGGGTGATACACTATGTTCCTTACTTTTTTAGTAGACTTCTCCATAAGTATTGTGAGCATAAAGTAATTAGTATATGGTTTCAACACGGTAGGCTATAATTATTGTATTACGTTAAGAAAAAAGAAACCTCATACTGCTATGAAATCCTAAATTATTTGTGAGCTGCGATTTCTGTGTTTCCAAAGCATTATTGTTAATGGTATGACATTATTTTTTTTCTTTTTCCGTGTTTGAAAAACTTGTGTGTGTTGTAGCTGGAACATTTGCAATATTCCTATTTTGAGCTGACCTCGCCATAATTACAGTGAAAAATAATTTGGCGTAATTAGATTCCAACACATCAACTCCCATTTTATGTACTACATTCATTTAAAAGAAATATCATACTGCTATGAAGTCGTGAATTACTTGTGAGCTGTGAGTTATGTGAATCCAAAGCATCCATGTTAAAGAGATCAACTTTTATATTTTCTTTTCCAGTATTTCGAACATTTCGGTGTGTCATAGTCGACTCACTTTCAATATAGCTATTTTGAGTACACCTTGCTAATAATATTGAATAAATGTAAAATATTAAGTAATGAACACCAAAGAAATAGCTTTGCCAAGTTCGCAGGTATTGCAGACATTAAGCAGAACGCACATCTATAAAGCCGTGAGGGATTTGTAATATTCAAGCGAGACTCTTCCTGCCCTTCGTCTATTTTATAAATACATTAATTGCGTTATGAGATGGATTATTTTAACATAAAAATTTGCAAGTTCAATATATTGTAAAAATATAAATATAGTTAATATGATATGAAATTACTATATTTTGAACTTGCATCCTACAATGGTATGTTCTGATCTTTTTCAAACAGTGGAGCTGCACAAAATGAAATTAAAAAATTATAATAATTGCATAAAAAGTGTTTAATGAAATACCGTATATAGGACTGATAATGTGAGTTACATCTCTGGTTGAATAAGTTCTTATTGATAGTTCCACTAATGGCTGTAGTAGACGAAGAACTAGGGCTGTGCATTCGGTTACAACCGAACCGAACCGAATTTTTATTCGGTTAACCGAAACCGAATTACCAGAAAAAACTCTGCCGAAAACCGAACCGAAATTTATTCGGTTTGAAACCGAAACCGAAAAAAAATAAATCGGTTATTACCGAAACCGAAATATAAAACCGAATTTCAAAAAAAAGGCTAAATTTAACCAAAAACAATAAGAGAATTTAAGTTTACAGGAAACAATTTAAAACAAACAGAATTACAAGTTTTTGATGCTTCATAACATTAGTTTGCATTCAAAACTTAACAACTTGGCTAATATAAAATGAGTCTTGAAATATAAGGAAATTGCAATGTTATTGCTTGGCACTTGGCAGGTGATGAAACTGGAATCTGCTACTCCAGTCCAGTCCAAATTCCAGACTCCAGAGATCAGATCTCCATTTCTGCATTTCTGCATTTCTATTATGTCAAACCTCTCGGAAGTAACAACAACAAGCAGTAAGTAGCACACACAAAAAATGAAATACAAAGACCAGTAGACCACAGTAGCTTTATGTTCCTAGTTACTGTAATTTACCAATATAAAAATGTATGGAACTTACATTAAAAGAATCAGTCCACCGACTAAAAAAATCTATACATTTATGATTTATAAATTATAACAAACGAATATACTTATACATACAATTTATAAAAACATATGGCAAACAAAATAAACAAAATCAGCTCTAAAAATCAAAACTTTACGGGAGGATATGTCAAGCTACCCGACCAGAAGGCCTCAATCTGTAAGAAGCATAAGTTGAGCATCTCGTCTAACCAATACCAATATTTCAACCATGATTTCATACTATTATGCAGGTGGGACCTGGGAGAATGTTTGGGAAAAAAAGACTAGCTATCTGGACTATTCATGAAATCGTTTTAATCCAACAACTAATTCAAAAAGTTGACCCAGATTGTAAAGATAAAAAAAAGAGTAAAGAGAGGATAAAAAAGAAAGCAGAAAGACAAACCTTGAGAAGATGATAAAAAGCTGAGGAATAATAAACCCCAAATCGATAATCGAGCAAAACAAAGCAATTGAATTGAAACCCCAAATCGGTAAAATAACACCTGAACAGTAAAGCAAAGCAATTGAATTTAAACCCCAAATCGAACAGTAAATTGAATAAATTGATAAATTGTATACTTACTTCAGAGAGTCAGCAAATTGAACAGCAAATTGAATACTTGAAGAACAACACAGATTGAAGGTCGACGCCGGCACGACGACAAATTGATTGGGGAGGAGGTCGACGCCGCTGTAAAGAAAGTATAGTACTGGTACTAGAGTAATAATATTAATAATCAATATTTCATACCATATAAATAAGTTCGGTTAATTATAACGGTTTTCGGTTAATCGCGGTTAAAAACCGAAATACCGAAAAACCGATATTTTAAAAAATCATTACCGAAAACCGAACCGAAATTAATAATTTGGTTAACCAAACCGAAAAAATATCGGTTATTCGGTTCGGTTTTCGGTTAACCGAACCGGATGCACAACCCTACGAAGAACTGGTAAATCTTTCAATAAGAGTCCATCGACGCTTTGAAGCTAAAGGAGAGTACAAAAACAAAAAAATAGTTTTAACAATGAACCCGTAAGGGTTTATAAATATTTTAATGCCTATATAAAATCAAAGTAATAAGCAAAGTATTTAACATGGTATGTACCCGGTTTCATGGAAGGGGGGCTCAACTACAGATTTTCCGACAAACGCTTGAAACCTGTTCACAGAGTAGCCTAAGTCACGAATGACATAGAAATAATGCCAAACGATTGAGTAACTTCTTCATACTTGTTTGCGGCCTTGACGTTGGATTTGGACTTGTATTGGCATTCATTGTATTGCAGCAAAATTTACACGATTAACCTAAAAGATGAACATCAATGATAAAATTGTTGAATGAGTGTTGAGAAGATGAGCTATGAGAATGAGAAGATACCGTGATTTCAAAATTCAAATCTCTGATTTCCTGCCATGATATTGATAACATAACTTAATCTAACTACCTCACGTAATATTTAGATCTGGGATGAGCTGATTGGCCTGTTTTTAGAAGGTGTTTTTACCGAATAGCCTTTAAAATAAATAAATCTATTCCCTCCGTCCCTCTCAATTGTTATCGTTTCTAAAAGAGTGTCCGGTACGCATTTTAAGATGAATAAAAAGTATGGTTCTATAATTTTTTTAATTTTTTTTTTCTGAATAAAAGTTTAAACATTCTATTTTTATCCAGAAAAATAAAAATTTTAAAAAAAGTTATAGAAATATACTTTATATTCATCTTAAAATGTGTGACGAACATTTTCTCAGAAACGATAACAAATGGCTGAGACTGAGGGAGTATATTGCAGTGGACGGGTAAGCTGGTAAAATTCTGATTTGCTTCACTAGCAGGAATTAAGATATATAGATAAATATTTGTTAATATTTTTTTGATAATAAATAAGCTATGCATAATAAAATAGATTCAAAATAGTTGAAGATTTTGGTTCTTAGTTCCGCAACTGGACTCATCTTAAAAAACACTATTTTTTATAGAATATATCAAATATATTTTAGCTTTTTCTTAAAAATATTATTTCAAATAAAATACTTTTGAAAAGTACTGTATCTTAGCTTCAATTTTTAAAATACAAATTACAAAATTTGTGATCTAGTACAATTTTTTTTTTCATTTTATGTTATGAGTTGCAATAAAAAATATATTTGATAACACTTAAATCATATAAAGAATATGTAAAAGACACTATTTTTTTTCGGTTTCGAGTGCTCAAAATGATCACTAGCGGGAACAACCGTCCAAAATGTCCACAAATTACGCATCTCGGAAATGCGTATTCAAATTTTTAAAAACCATAAAAAAAACATGTATTATATATATGCATACTCCTTTTTTATTTTTACTAAATACATGGCACAAATGCATATTCATAAAAAATAAAAATTGTGTACGCATGCAAATAATGCGTAATCTTTGATAAAATTTTAAAACATGAATACACATTCGCAGTTCGTGAATATTTTGGACGGACACTCGTCAATCATCCTTTTAGACATATATTTTAACTTTTTACCCTAAATCATATCTGTACAATTATATTTTTGATTTTAAAATATATAAATCATTATTTAAATAAAATTTAATTAATTTTTTAAAATCTGGTAAAAAAATCATTCTATTTAAACGTAAATTCGAAAACAATAATATTTTGGAAATATATCAGTCAAATGCCGTTTAGGACTCGAAAACGGAAAAAAAATATATATAAAAAAACCCACATCACCACTATTCGCATCATCATCTAAACTTGGAGTATTCCCCAAACAAACTCTCCCCTAATATCTCTCTTTCTCTCTCAGCCCTAACTCTCTCCCATCTCTCTCTCTTTCAATCTCTCCCATCTCGATGGCCGCAACCATGGTTCTCGACCCAAAGCCCCACCTCCCCGACCTCTCCCACACCTCTCTCTCCACCGACGACGACGATCTCTACAGCCGCCTCAAATCTCTCCAACGCCAACTCGAATTTATCGAAATCCAGGAAGAATACGTCAAGGACGAGCAAAAGAATCTCAAGCGTGAGCTCCTTAGGGCACAAGAAGAGGTCAAGCGAATCCAATCGGTGCCTCTCGTAATCGGTCAATTCATGGAGATGATTGATACTAATAACGGTATTGTTGGATCTACTACTGGATCTAATTACTATGTCAGGATTTTGAGTACGATTAATCGCGAGTTGTTGAAGCCGAGCGCTTCGGTTGCGTTGCACAGGCATAGTAATGCGCTTGTTGATGTTTTGCCTCCGGAAGCTGATTCGAGTATTTCGTTGCTTAGTCAGTCCGAGAAGCCCGATGTTTCGTATACTGTATGTCGATTTTTTACTCAGTTTTTTTAATAGATTGTTTAATTTGCTTGTTTGTCTGTATATTTAATTGCGGTTGTGTGTTATAGTCAGGTATCGGAATTTTGGGGTAGAATGCTGTGTTTGTATGTCTAATTTGTTAATTATGTTTTGTGGTAAGTGTTGGAAATTTTAGGTGTATAATGTCGTGTTACTTGTTTGTACAAATACTTTGTTGAGTATTGTTTGTAATTTTGCTTTGTCGAAGATAGATATGAGGGTTTTATGAATTAATAATATGTGGTTTTGATATGAATTTAGAAGGTTTACCTATTATTGATAGGTATCGGAGATTGTTGGTTTATGGTGTGTTATTTGTTATATTTATCTCTGTGCAGAATAACAAGTTTTTTATACTCTGACTTGTCAAGAATAGATGGCAGTTTGAACTTCTAACCGATGTATCAGTCTGTACACTGGACATCAAGACCTTTTACTGAGCAATGGGCATTAGTAATCTATGTTTTTTTTAAGTTTGTAGATGTTTTTAATTGAATGCTGATTTGGGTAGAGTTAAGAAGATTTATGCACAAGCCTGACAGAATTAGGCAAAGTTGGACAATGATTTTGTTAGAATCTCTTTGGTTTATTATGTGATTTGATAAGTAGAAAAAACCTTTTAAAAACTGTGTAAGTTAATTACTACACTAGAGTTTGTTATAAATTTTTGTGTTTATATCTGCATGTATAAATAAAGCTACTTAAACATTGAAACTAAAATTGGGGTTTTGCATCAGAGTCGGGTTATGTTTCATTAGTGTTTGTTATAAATTTTAATGAATATATCTATATAAGTAAAGGTACTTAAATATTGAAACTGAAATTGGGGTTTTGCATCAGAACAGGTTATGCTTGCCTCACTAGAGTTTTGGGTTTAATATTGATAACTTATATTTACAAGTACAAGTAAAGCTACTGAAGCATCAAATAATCTCATGACAATATGTGCATGAATAAATCGGATACGTACATGGATAGAATAAACTGAATTGCAGAAGTATAAGCAGAAAATAATGTTTCGTAATGCTGAGATTAACGTTTCAAAATTTTGGTCCTTGTTAGAAGAAAGTTACCTTACCCTTCTTTTCCTTCATTATGTCAGGATATTGGAGGCTGTGACATTCAGAAGCAGGAAATTCGTGAGGCTGTTGAATTGCCTTTGACTCATCATGAATTGTACAAGCAGATTGGTATTGACCCTCCTCGTGGAGTGTTGCTATATGGCCCTCCAGGCACTGGTAAAACTATGCTTGCCAAAGCTGTTGCCAACCATACTACGGCAGCCTTTATCAGAGTGGTAGGATCTGAATTTGTTCAGAAGTACTTGGGTGAGGTAGGTCAAGGTTTAAATGATACCTTCAACTTATGTTATCATGTGTATGTGATGTGATTGTTATGCGTTGTTTGGTATCCTTGGTCTGATCCGAAGAGGCAGTGTCACTCTATTGTTTTCGAAACCATCAGACAAACATAGAGACTAGTCAGTTAATTGCTGAGTAGTATCCTTTTCCTCCCCATTAGAGCAAGTCCAATACTAGATGCAAAATGGCTATAGTCATTGCTATAATTTGGCATCAACAAGTGTTTTTTGGTGTTAAAATAGAACTTCAACTCCATTGCTAGTTGCATTTTTAAACCTAATAATTCCAAATTTAACTCTTTTTTGTCTTTCCCTCCTAAATCTTATTTAAAGTTTACCAATATGCATATCATTTATGGTTACTTGGTGATGTGACATGGATGCATAAATGCATCCTTGGTTTCAAATTTAGAACCAAGAATAGAACCCCTTTGGAGTTGAAACTTTTAGCATTTGGTTTTAAATTATGGAAATGACACAACTTATAGCATTGCATTGGACTTGCTCTTAGTATCGAATTTGCCACCATTTTTTCATGTTAGACCTTAAATTTATTAGAGCCAAGACAATATTGCTGTAGTACGGAAGCCATTTATTAGTCTACAATCAAGTTTCAAAATAAGTCGCATCTAGCATATTACCAATTTTAATATATTATTCTACATCATTATATGAGAAACTTCTTTGATCTTCATATATGAGTGTGAGTGTCAGTTCCTGGTTACTTCCACACAAGGAAGTGGTGATGAGTGATGACAAGATTTTTTTTTGTTATCTTGATATATGTGCATATTCTCTGCAGGGTCCGCGAATGGTCCGTGATGTTTTCCGTCTTGCCAAAGAAAATGCTCCTGCAATTATTTTTATTGACGAGGTAGATGCCATTGCGACAGCTAGGTTTGATGCTCAGACTGGAGCTGATAGAGAAGTTCAGAGAATTCTCATGGAACTTTTGAACCAGGTATAGTTTGAGAAGTTTTAATTGGGTTAGCTTTGAGAAAGTCAGCTGACTAACTTCCCTTTTTTCTGATGTCTGAAGCTTAGATATGGTAACTTGCATTTTAGCTATCTTTTGTCTAGACTTTCTCAATAAGTGGGTTATATTTTGCAGATGGATGGTTTTGATCAAACAGTGAATGTGAAAGTCATCATGGCTACTAACAGAGCTGATACTTTGGATCCTGCGCTTCTTCGTCCTGGACGACTTGACCGAAAGATAGAGTTTCCTTTGCCAGATAGAAGACAGAAGAGACTTGTTTTCCAGGTATGTCTTTTATTCCCTTATTTACACAAACAAAAGGAATAGATTACTGCAAGCATTTTTTTTGTTCATCGACGGACACTCGTTATCTCTGAAATTGCTATATATGTATGGCACTTAATTTTTTGGCTTTTGACATTCTGTAACCCCTATACTCTATAGTCACTTTAACTGAGGAAGTTAATCGTGTGTATCACTCCATTCTCTGTTCTCTATTTATAATAAACAGACTTTGTTAGAAAGGTCACATCGATATTGATAAATCACCACTACAAATATATATAGTGGTCAATACTCTCTTTGTTATGTATAGTGGTCATTACTCTCTTTGATCTCTCTCTCTCTCTCTCTATATATATATATATATATATATATATATATATCTCTCTCTCTCTATATATATTTATATATAGAAAGAGAGAGAGAGAGAGACATATATTGATTTGACCTTTATATATATATATTGATTCGACCTTTATAACGAAATTTCTTATGTATATGTATTTTAACTTGGGTCTTACTGCAGGTTTGCACTGCCAAAATGAACTTGGGTGATGAAGTTGATTTGGAGGATTACGTATCTCGGCCAGATAAAATCAGTGCTGCCGAGGTTAGTTGATATTTAATAGCCTTGCAATAGATGGGTTGTGGGTCCTTGCGAAATAGGATTTGTATAAAAAAAGGCGTATAAAAGTCTGAAGAAAATTGTATTTTACACCAGACTTTTGGTCCTGGGAAAAATATTATATTTTTTGTCAATATGACTATTCCCTAAACTTGTAAAAGTGTTTGCTGACCATTGAATGGTAACTGGTGTTTACAGATTGCAGCTATTTGTCAAGAAGCTGGAATGCATGCAGTCCGCAAGAACCGATATGTTATACTCCCAAAGGATTTCGAGAAGGGTTACAGAACTAATGTGAAGAAACCTGACACGGACTTTGATTTTTACAAGTGATCGAAGTCTCATAGAAACTAAGTGTCTTAGTACTGCTCACTTTCAAACGTCAGCTACTTCTTCATGCTAATGCTGTAAACCCAGAAAACTTGTTGAACAGTTTATTTGTAGGGAATTATGTATATCTTTGGTTCTGAAGTATGTCACCTCTTGAATGCTCTTTCATAAGTTGTATGTTGGAGAGTGTATGTCTGTTACTTCTTATGTTCTAGTAGTTATCATTTTGTCAAACTGTTGATTCTTCGCATCTTTTAAATGTTTAGTGTGATGAAAGAAGTTTCAAGGGAGTAGCTTTGATGAAGCTCTTCAAATCTTTAGTATATGTGTACTTTCGTAGTCAAATAGAGGGTGCTTGAGATGCTATTGTTCCAAAATACAAATAGTTTTATACTTTGTAGACCGAGTTCAATTACCGCTTTTCAAAGTTTTTAATTATACTATAGTTAAACATAAATTTGCATCTCCACAAAGTGAATGGGAGCAAAAGGTCGACAAGATAATAGAGTTTGCGTGTGATAGATATTGACACATTGTCCTCATGCTGATTTACTTACAATAAAGTCAAAATATAACTTTGGTTTAAAGTTCAGCTTGGAAGCAGTGCATTTTCTTTTAACCTTTCTGTTTCGAATGTGAAGAGGAGCCACTAGCCAGGGGGGGGGGGGGGGGGTTGAGTAAGGGGAAAATGAGGTTGACTAAAAACTTGGTATCGCAAACATGACACTTTGACCTGACTTTAGTTATACGTGTATAGTATACGTTCACATTATGTACACATCATGACATACTATAAACAACCAACCGCAGGAATTTGCATAACAAAATGAATCTCACAAGTCAATGGTAAACAAAGTTCACCAAGCACCATCCTATAGCTTCTGCAGGCCCTTCACCAAAATCAAGTGAAAAATTAGAACTTGATCACATCTGGTTCTACATATAATTTTAATTAGCTAACATCAAGAATCAAGATTAAATATGGGTAATTGCTGGGGTTCTTCTTCTGCTTCTTCTTCTGTCAATCAGACTCCATATTCCACAGGCCCCATCAGTTCAGGTACCACACAATTATTACTTTCTGACTTCCTTTTGGCTAATTCATACATGTCTAATGATTCTTATAACAGTCTCATAATTATGTAACTCTTGTTTAGCTGTAAAGTCTCTGTCTTTTTTACTTTGATTTTGATCTTGATCATAATTTGGAAGTGTTATAACAATTTAAGATTTTGAATTACAACATGTTAATATGTAATCAACTTTGTTCATTAGATTCTAGTTGATGATGATAAGATTCCTTGGATTTTTCTTGATTTGCTGTAAATTTTATGTTTTAGGAGGTATATCACAGACAATCAGCAACACAACATCTTCAGGAGGCAGCAATGTTTCTGGGAACAGCCAGTTCTCGGCATCAAGCGGAGGGTCAGAGGTGTGTCCTAGTGGTCAGATATTGCCAACTCCTAATTTGAGGGTGTTCACTTATGCAGAACTAAAGATTGCAACCAAGAATTTCAGAAATGACACTGTCTTGGGAGAAGGCGGCTTTGGGAAAGTCCACAAGGGATGGCTGGATGATAAGGGAGGTTCGTCGAGGAGTGGAATTGGTTCTGTCATTGCTGTTAAGAAATTAAATTCTGAGAGTATGCAAGGCTATGAGGAGTGGCAGGTAATACACACTGTTCTATCTATACTAATTTGAAATGAAAACTCGTGTTTTCACAAATATGTCATAGATATCTGTCTACGTGCACTCATGCTTTTAGCTCATTTAGTACTAGAATCAGGTTTTCATATCATTATTATGGGTTCAGATGTTGCAATCTATGTATATACTTAAAGTTTTATTGTCGTAAGCATTATCAAAATAGAGGCTTTTTTCAAAAAGTTGATAATGCTCTTGTAATAATTTTAATATTTGCTGAACACGCTTATGATGATTTTATCGGTATATTATGAGCACTCTTTTAGATATAAAGAACCCTCTCCAATGATTATTGTATGAGTTGAGTAATTTTAAGTGGTTGGGTTTTTGTGCATGCAGGGGAGTCCATCATTTTTATTAGAAAGCAACCAATCAAAATTTGACACCTAACTCCTTATTGTGTGCTCATGGGCACACCACAGAAAAACCGTAAAAAAGAAGAAAATCCTCTAGTTGGGAATTATAATCAGGGCTGAAACAAATTTTCTTTCCATGACATACTCAACTACTGAATCTTATCTCTCAGAATACAAACTTTGGTGTAGAAGTTCTTCTTGATCACTTGTAAAAGTCATTTCAGCAATTTTCAGGGTTTAACTTCTTAGGATGGTTCTTATCCTTTGCTATATAACAATGAACGATAACCAAATATTGCTCTATTTACCTATCTTCACCTTTAGACTTTACATTTGAACATTGAGATCATACTGAATTATTTTGAAGTGAAATTCATGTTCAAAAGGTGCTTTTAGTACATTCTCTAGTTTGTGTATTAGTTCAGATGATATAGGGTCGAAAAATGGAAACAATTCAAAATCTACCTTTTTAGCTATTGGTACTTTTTTTGTCCATCCTCTTGTTTTGTTTGTTGTATACCATCTGACGTCAGCTACAGACAGAAGTAAGTAGAGAAATTCAGTTCCTTGAATCACTTTAAATACTCGTTACTTTTTTGTGAAAGCTGTACAAAATTAACGTAAAAGCTGCAGTTTATCTTACAAACGTTACAGTTATAAATTTGTCTTTATTAGTTAGTCATGACGATGATTCTCACTTTAATTCCCCGTCCAGTTTGGTGATAGAGTTTTAGATCTTTAAATCATTACTTCTGCTGCAACTAAATTTTTGCTATTTTTTCAGTCTGAGGTGAACTTCTTAGGACGCCTTTCTCATCCAAATCTTGTTAAACTGGTGGGATACTGCTGGGAGGACAAAGAGCTACTTCTTGTCTATGAATTTATGCAAAAAGGGAGCTTGGAGAACCACCTTTTTGGAAGTAAGTGTTAAGTTTTTGCAGATGTGCAAGAATAGGCAGTAGTAAGTCGGCCTCTGTGTCTTTAACCAGAGTATGACAATCTCATTGTCTTCTACACTGAGCAGGAGGATCCTCTGTGCAGCCACTTCCATGGGAAATACGCTTAAAGATTCTGATTGGAGCTGCTCGAGGTCTGGCATTCTTACACGCAGCAGAAAAAAAGATAATATATAGAGACTTCAAAGCCTCAAATATTTTACTGGATGGGGTAAGTATAACTAGTACAGTAGGTTGGTTTGTAGGTGCCAACAGGGGCATAACCATTAAAACCAATTACTCGGGTCAAAAAGTCAGAAAATTAATTTAAGTACATCCAAATAATAAATATATAGATATAATTGCAAGACAAATTGTAATATTGATATTACTATCGAGTTAACATCATAGCTGTACCAAATTCTTGTTTCTTCTGCTCTAGCTGGGCAGATTACATTTTATATATTTGTTCTTTGCCTGCACTGACTGTAATTTACTTATTAATTAAATAGAAAGTCTTCTGTATCTAATCAACAATTTTTCTGCTGTTTTTTCCAGTCCTATAATGCCAAATTATCAGACTTTGGCTTGGCAAAGATCGGTCCTTCAGCTAGTAAATCACATGTAACGACACGGGTTATGGGAACGTATGGCTATGCTGCTCCTGAGTATATGGCTACAGGTAGTCTAGCCCTTTTGAGTTTTAATACCTCGCCTGTTAGTTTTAATTGGAGTTAACAACCTAACATTTTAGATATTTTGACAGGGCATTTGTATGTGAAGAGTGATGTCTATGGTTTTGGTGTTGTGTTGGTGGAGATGCTAACAGGCTTGCGAGCACTAGACACAAATCGTCCTAGTGCCCAACATAACCTAGTTGACTGGATAAAACCTTACTTGTCAGATAAACGTAAAATGAAGAACATAATGGACTCGAGGTTGGAAGGGAAGTACCCTTCTAGAGGTGTTGTGTTAATTGCTCAGCTAGCTCTGACATGCCTTGCAACTGAACAAAAAACTAGGCCAGGGATGAAACAAGTGGTGGAGATGCTGGAACGAGTTGAAGCTGTTAATGAAAAACCAAGGCCACCTAGAGTTCGTTCTTCGCAGCATATAGTTTCAAGAAATGGACAAAATTCTGTGACTTATCAGTCTCCACATCACACAAGACAAAACAGAAATCGAGTGGTTTAGCTTCCAACGAGGTAGTTTACGTATGCCATTAGACTTTGGCATGATGAGCAAAGGAATTGTTAAGAGTAATGTGTATAGCGTGAAGATTATATGTAGAATATTTAATTATCTATAGAAGTTACTTGTACGTGTTATTGTCTTGATTGGTTAACGACACAGATTAGGATGCTAAGATAATGCGTATATATAGAGAATAAGGAACACGAGATAACATCTCAGGTAACATGCCTGAGATAGTCGGGTTCTACAGCAGAACCTTCATTGTTCAACATGGACAGTGAACAAGTAAGGGTTTAGCAGTGGATCTCTTTTTGTTATCGGTGATTCATGACTGCAAAATTTTTTGTTAAGAATTATTGAGTGATTATCCAAAGCTAATTGATTCAAATGTCCCATATAGCAATTAGAAAAAGTAGCAACTACTGAGCTACTATCTAAATCAATCAAAGGCAAGATCATTTGAAAAAAATGGTCGGTAATTAGTATAGCTCTTTAGCACATCCTTATGAATTTGTGATTCTGCAATTTGATTGCAGAATGTTCCAAGTAAATGTGAATCCCGATGCTCAGAGACTTCCTATTCAAAAAGATGCAATCAAATATGCACGGAATGTTGTTTAACATGTCTGGAAGTTCAACCAGGCACTTCAGGAAATAAAGATCCGACTCCATGTTATAACAGTCTTAAAACTAAAAAAGCACAAATTTAGGATACTATACACTGTATCCGAATCAAGCAAGCCTATAGTTGGGAATTTGGGCGTTTTTGGTTTTTCGGAAATACTTCATATTTTTGTCATTTTGACGGGAATGGAAAGGAGGCGGTGTTTGATGTATATAATCAGGTGTGGGGAAGACACTATTGCAGTGTGTATGAAGACAAATTTTTGTTCCCCAAAATAAAATCTAATACGTGTTATTGGCAAGTAACAGCTGATGGTTTCTACTAGAGCAAAACAAGTGATCCTGTTGACTCCAAATCATGCATGCAAATGCACCACTGGGGAGATAAATGAAATGTAGTATCGTTTGAATTCGTGTGTTGATCTAAGTAGAGGTTTACAGGTACACGTGTGTTCTCGGAGTAAGAACATTTACACTCCTGTAATCGCCACCATTGTGCTTTGACATATATTATTAATAGAGAAATTGCAGTACTCACTCACTACATTAACTGTTACCTGTTGAATCTCCATTTCTAATGATAAAAGAAAAAAAAAACTCAAGAGTAAATTTATAAACTTTTCAGTTCCAGAATATGTAAATGTAGAATTGTTTTCATAAAGTTTGTCTATTGTTTGGTTGATAATTTGATTGGTTTCGAATGTCTGAATTTGTTAACATTTATTAGATTCAAGAGTGATAATTGCAGACTGCAGCATAAGGTCATTCTAAAATAGAATATTTACATTTATTTTATATTTTTTGGTTGACGGAGAAATTTGGGAGTAATAAAGTCTGAGGTTCGTGGCCGGAAATAAGATCTGTGACGGTGTTTCTTCGTCGGAAACGTGAACAATAATCGGTGGATTCGATGAACAGTGTTTAGTGGTGGTGGTTATTGGTGGCTGAGATTGCTTAGGGTGAGTGGTGCCTCCTTTGCGCTCTCGCTTCTGACCCCTTACAATTTGCCTACGTATCCCTATTTATAGGGAATCAAACCAATGTAGTTCCTGGGGAACAAAAAACCTAATGGGCTTAGATCTCTTGTCCCGAGTCCCAGTGGAAAACTCATTGGAAACCGTCTTCTACTAGCTTTAGGAATGTCCGCCGATGAGGCCCAACCACAAAGGCCCGAGGCTCGTCCATGGCTTCGAGACTTCACATATAAGGCATCTCCCTGGCCAAGGATAACCCTCCGCTACCAGCTGTTTCTCTAATCTGTGGACGCATGTATAGCCGTGGTTCACCCCAAATGTTGGACGCATCCTTGCCCCCCGATAAGGAGCCCCTACCAGATTACAGGACAACTTATCCCAAGTTTTTGGGTGCAAAGTGCAGGATACTCCGAAGTATCCCAACGAGGACAACCGGTTGACTACAGAGACAAAACTCCCAAAGCACACACCATAATTTACCCCACATCCCCAATGAGGACACTCATTGACTACAGGAGGAGGCCTTCCGTTCAGGCATACCCCTGGAGGTCTCTGACCACGGACACCGTCTTCCTGTAGATGTGCTACAGAAAGGAATTCTTCAATAAAGTACCTTTATTAGCAACTCCAGCAACAGGAACGGGAACAGCTGCACCAAATAGGTTAGTAATAATAATCTCTCTCTTCCTCGAATCATCAAAGGAATCCATCCAAGCATCCATGTTAAAGCCCTTTTCAAGACATCTTACTCACTTAGGGCGCGTCCTAAGATTCATCATTAGTGAACATCTGCCAGAGATTTCCTCACCCTCTTACCAAGTAATTGGGCGCGCCTCCTCTCTATGATGAGGGCGCGCCTCCTCATACATGGGGTGTATTTATAGCAACTTTTTCATCAGCCATCCACAATGTAGGGAGCGTCCTACCTACACATAGGGCACGCTTATTTTGCTTCCACAAGGAAAGCAATCTTATCCGATCCTTAATTTTAGGCGTTTGTTACTCAATTTCGACTATTTTAATAATCTCAATCTGAAAATTGTTTATGTCAATTTTTGGGCATAACAACTACCCCCAAATTCCATATGTCATTGAAAATGGGATTGGAATTTCTTACCCATCTTTATCAAAATTTGTATAAACAATTTATCAATACTATTTTTCAGGGCGCGCCATGAACAGGGCGTGCTTTTAAAGTTCCAATTATTCAAATCACTGTAATAGTCAAATAAGGCGCGCCTTCTAGAGGGCGCGTCATGAAATTTTAAACGATTTGAAACGGTTCCCCTAATTATTCATAAATCGTGCCCGACATGATTGATGTGATTTGTTTTAAAAGATGTCACTTTCTCAGCTATAAATACCAGTCACATCCTCTCTTTTACTTTTTACTTTTACTCTCTCTCTCTTACTTTACTCTCTTCCAAACACCACCATACCGGCGAGAGATACATTTGCTCAAAATCGGTATTAACTTCACCATTTCTTCGATTTTTTCGGTTAATCTTCTTCTCCAATTGAAAAGGTATGTAAAGCTTTTTTCATTTCAGGTTTTCATCAAGTAAATCATACTGCATGTCATATTATCTTTTTAACTTTTCATTCATAGTTCATCCTCTATTTATATGTATCTGTGTGTATATATGTGTGTATATTTGAATTTCTGCGATTTAGATCCAAAATCGTTTGGTAAAATTTTTAAATTCTTGTTTATGAGAATTCCAACCGTTTGCCCTTTAATTTTAATTAAATTTAAGAGCATATATATTGTGAGACCTGCTTAAGGTGTGCTCTTACATTCGTACGAGGCGCGTCTTCCCTCTTTATTACCAGTAGTGTCATTGTAATATAATCTCTCAACATCTTAATCTTTAACCTTTATAATAGACTTAATGGGTCTTATACTTGATAAAACGCGCATTCTTAACATAGGACGCGCCCTGGAAGGAGGTCGACATAGGTCACCTCTAACACAGGAAATACCATTTTCTCAAGCCCTTCATTACTTGTTTGTTTCCTTTATATTTTCCTCTTCCATTCTTTCGACTTGGGCGCGCCCTCAATATTTTTTGGTTTTCTTGACAGCTGGAAGACGAGGGTGCGTCCTCACATTTTCATCCTTTTAAGGATTTTCTTACTAAGCTAGAAATCTACTCTCCTCCGCCTATTTCTTTGAGCCAGACTTCCCAGACACGCACAGGACTCCCCACTTTCTAGAGTAAGAGGCGCGCCTTATCGAAGAATTCAAGGTTAGTGATATAATGGCCGAATCATCAAACGACTCCCAAGACCATATTCCTATTAGCCAAATGAGAGGTAAGCAGAAGCTGATCCAAAAAGAAAGATCCCCACCTCTTGTCAGCACAAAGTTGGATGATGATGATTGGCTAGAGAGCTTGAATGCGGACAGGTATAGGGGTGTTGAAATCGGTATCAATGTTGGGGCAGGGCCATCTAAGGTCTCTTACAGAGCTGTTTCTCCAAGCCCTTCTCCTCAATAATCTCAGGGTGCGCCCTCCTCCCAACAATCAGGGGGCACATCTGAAGAAAACTCCTCGCCTCTCCATGATGAGAGCAACTTTTTTGATGAGGACACCCTCTAGTTCTCTACTTCCCCTGAGCCTTCTCCTATCCCTTTCCAACACTGGGAAGTTTCTGATAGTGAATTGGACTTTGACTGGAATGAATTTGAACCATGCACTGAAGTCGTGAAGAAATGTTTTAGGAAGGAGCATGGGAAGCTATTCTGTGTTGGACTCCCTTCAGCCTGCTCAGATGAACAGTTAGGGTGGCTCATGGATTACTATGATATGGAGGGTATATGAGCGCGTCCTCTTAGCATGATGCGACCCCATATTTTTAACTATGGAAAGAATTTTAGGATTCCCAGAATGGTAACAGTCCTAAGCTGGTTTCACTTGGAGTGGGCGCGCCCCTACACCCTTTTCTTAGAGAGGTGATTGAGTTATACGACGTAGCCCCACTACAACTTTATCCCAACAGCTAAAAATTTGTCCTCGCCTTATTCGTCCTCTACACAGATTTGGGCTTCCCCCAACCTTCAATGGCCGAAGTGAGCTACTTCTTCAGCCTAAGAAAGTCTGACCATGGATACTATTATTTGGTTGCGGACAAACAACATAACAAAAAGGGTTTCTCTTCTGGAAAGCTTAGCCATGAGAAAGGCTGGAAGGAAAATTTCTTCTATCTGTATGACGTTCCTAGGATGAGAATTAGATTTAACACATCTCCAAGTAAGGGCGCGCCTCCTTAGTTTTCTTTTCCTTAGCTTACACTTATTTTCTACCTCTCATAACATTTCATTTACTCAGTCAAGCCAGTGATGAGAACTCTTGAAGGAGCGCCCAAAAGGCGAGCAAAAGCCCTTCTGTTAGGTCTCAATGTGTTTGTGGAAGGGGGGTTGAATACAAACTATACCGTTTAATCGAATTTAGTGCGGAATAAAAATTGAAACAAAATTCAAGTTAAATAAAAATATTATTAAACTTGAAAGGTGTTACAACAACGGTATCGATTATAAGGGATTAATCTCAAATTAATTATCACAAATCTAGAATAAATTCGACATGCACTTTTTCTATTTTTGCAATAAAAAGAATCAAATGCTAAACGCAATTTGAGATTAAGTTCTAGGGATTTTGATCCGCTAGATAGTTACACAAGAACAAGAGAATGATTTCTAGTGGTTTGAATTTAACTATAAAACTAGAAAATTTTGATCTTGAATTTGCAGCACTGAGAGATGAAATGTTTAGTCGGCTGCTGTTGTTTTTGTTCTTGAGTTGTTGACTTGTAATATATCTCTTTTGTCTTCTGCTGCTTCTGTCTTTTAAATAAATCAATCAACAGAATCCACTTGAACTAGCAAGACAATCGGTGAGACAATCTGTTGAACTAGCAAGACAATCGGTATGATAATCTGCTGTACTAGCATGACAATCAGTATGACTATCTGTTGAATTAGCAAGACTATCAAACTGAACTGGCAAGACTATCTCCTCCCAATAGAACTTTCGGTGAGACAATCAGGAATGGCCTGGCATGACAATCGGTATGACAATCCAGATTGTCGTTCCAGTTCAATTTCAATTGTCTTACTGAATTAAAACTGATTTTAATTCAATTATAATTCAGAAAATTCTTAATATTAATTCAAAATTAATTAATCAATTAATTCAATTAATCAATAAATTAATCTTTGCAGATTTAATTTATTTTCTTAATTAAATTATATGACTTAATTAATTTAATAGGGAAATAATACTACTCTTGAATAACAACCATTCTTCTGAAAATCTTCTGAAAATCACTGTCAATTATGAATCAGTTCCACCATTTCAATGTTGACACTCGATGTACTGTCTGGTTCATGAGTGACTAACTTTCGTGACGTTTCTTCATGTCTTGACTTTGATAATCTTGATTTTCTTCAGATTAAATCCCTGTAACTATTTGATACCCTGACAAGATCTCTGTCACTTGATTAAATCCACAATCTTGATTTATATCACTGAGGCTTGATCAATTTCTTGAACTTCTTCCAGTGAAGTAATTCCTCAAGTCTGTAGATGAACCTTGTTTCTGAATCTTTTGACAGATGTTACTTTGAGAGATCTCTTTGACGGTAGATCCACTATTTACTTGTTACATTCTTATTTAAGTTGAGTTAAATCCTCGAATAAACAAATAGGCTATGACATATGCCTTTCACCTTCTTAGAGTGGCCGCTGAAAGATGGAACCTGAAGACCTTGGTCACCAGGACCAACCTGATGCGAGTTGGAATCCTTTCTGACCAAGTGGGGGTAAAGCGTAAGTTTGTAAGATTTAGAAAAGGTGCCCCAGTTTCTCGTGCTATGGACCTAGATAGTGATGAGGAAGGTGATGAAGAGGATGAGGAAGTGGAAGATAGTTCTTTTCAAGACAAAATTCCCTCAGTTTGGTTATCTTAGGTCTTTATGGCGCGTCCTCCACTATGGGCGCGCCCCTCGTTTATAACAGCAAATGCTAGTTGCAACATTGCATATCATATTTGTCCATTTATTAATTTGATATCCCTTGTTTAGGACGTGCCTTAGCTCCTTTTCTATTGTCCTTGTTTTTATTCTAAGGTTTTTATACCATGCATTTAGTCCTTGCTTTATTTTTGTATCTCTTTCATTGCATATTTTCGAGCCTCCTATTAGCAGTTTTATTAAGGCGCGCCCTGTCGCCATTTTTTTTACTAATATTGTCATTTTTCTTGTGCAGAAATGGCTCCTCCCAAGATTCCTAAATCATTCAGGACGCGTCCAAGCGACAAGCCTAAGCCAAAGCCAAAGAGAGATGCTCCCAAGGCTCAAGTTTCCATTCCTTCTCCTACTCATGTCCTCCAAACTACTCCTATTCCAAAAAAGTCGGTGATTGATCTGACTGAAAGGCAAGCCGCGCCAAAAGGCCAAGGACTGACGGCGCGCCCTCCGGATCCTCTACAGCCTTGAATTACCTTGGCCCCATTGGCTCTCTTCGTGTTTCAGATGAAGAAGTGGAGCAATGGCAAGCCATGACTTTGGAGGACGCCACTAGAGCTTCTATCAAGGCGTCTTGCCAATTATTCATTCATTCTAACCAAATGGTGGACAAGCTTTTGGAGGAGAGGGCGCTTCTGGAGAGGCTTCAGGGAGACAATAATATTCTGAAGAATACTCTCAAAGACAAGGATTTCCTTCATTCCAAGGACATCAAAGCCAAGGATTCTGAGATAACTTTCCTCAAGGGTGAAGTTGCAAACTCAACCTCTTTGCTTGAGATTGCCAACAAGAAGGCAGAATATCTTCATGTAGAACTGGATGAAGCAAAAGCGAGGATAGAGTATCTTGAGGATCAGGAAAGGAATGGCTGTCTGGAGGAGAGGAGGATCATCACAGATGAAGCCTTCGCTAATGGTTTTCACTTCTACAGGATAGGGTTTGTGACAAACGATCCTGAGTATGTGTTTGAGAAGTTTGGCGAAGAAACTGATACGGAGATGGCAGAGTTCAAGAAAGAGTTTGCCAAAGAGATCTAGGCAAAAAGGATCGAGCTCGGGTTGGAGGAGGCTGAGGGCGCGCCCACTGACGAGCCTGAGAAGGACGCACCTGAAGTTGACCCCTCGACTCCTCTCCGATCCATTCCTCATACTGGTAAAAATCAGGGCGCGCCCTGATTTACTATCATCTTTGTCTGAACCAAGTCTTTTAATACTTTGAGGAGCCAGCCCTCTTTTGATGTTGTGCACAGTTGTATGACTATATTTTGTTTTGCTACTCTCTGTTTAATGTTTCATTTATCTTTACCTTTCTTATCAAGTAGTTTTGCTGCAAAGTTCATCTAAGTATCAATACTGAGGGCACGTCCCTATAAATAAGACAATGAAAAACATTCTTTTCAAGAGTAAAATTGTTAAGGCGCCTCTTACCTATAGGGCGCGTCTTGTTTTTTTGTAGGTTTTTGCCTTAATTTTTTCAACCACACACCTTTATCCTTTTGACGAGATTTGCTAAGTGTAGAATTTTTGGGGCGCGTCCTTTTGTGTTTTAGCATCCATTAACAATTTTTTAACTGGGCAGGCCTTACCATAGGGCGCGCCTCTGGTTTCATGTATTTTCCCAGATAGAAGATTTTACAACTTCTGGCTTAAAGGTCATATCTCCTAGTACAATAATGGAGTTTTGTTATCATACCATACTATGGATATCTTCTGTTAATGCATCATAAATAACTTTTTCCATATTATGGACTTTATTATCAGGGCGCGCCCTGAGTTTTTTTTACAGTTTGTATGCCAAGCAACCACAACAATTTGAATCAACTATTCTTTTTATTGATAATGCGCTCTAGTGCGAAAATTACACCAGTCCCATGGCTACTATGCTCTATGGGAAAATTATTTGAAAATTTTATCTGTCTGCTAGTTCCAAGGTTCGTAGTCATGTATACTACCCCCCTAGGCTAGGAGGAATTTATTTGCTACTAGTCTATTATATAGTAATTAATCATAAAAATGAAGGGGCCAAAGCCACACCCTATTGATAATACTTTCGTAAATGCTCCGCATTCCAAGCCCGGGGAACAAGCTTGCCATCCAAATCTTCCAAGTGATAGGTTCCCTTCCAGAGTATGGCCTTGATTTTGTATGGTCCCTCCCAGTTAGCTCCAAGCACTCCATGCTGAGCTATTTTGGTATTTGGCATGACCTTCCGTAACACAAGATATCCCAACTTGAATGGCACGGACTTTACCTTCTTATTAAAATACCTCGCAATTCTCTGCTGATATGCCGCAAGCTTTAATTGAGAGTTCATTCGGGCTTCATCTAGTTCAATAAACAAGTCTTTTCGTAGGGATCCGACATCTACCTCCACGAGAATCATAGCCTCGTACCCATAAGTCAGCAAAAATGGGGTATCTCCTGTGGTTGATCTAGGAGTTGTGTTGTAAGACCAAAGGACTATGGGCATCTCATCCGGCCAATCCCCTTTCTTTTCCTCCAGCTTAGCCTTCAAAGTATGCTTAATGATTTTGCTTATGGCTTCTGTCTGACCATTGCTTTGTGGGTGATAGACCGCGGAAAAATCTTTCTTGATGTTCAAATCTTCACAAAGCTTCCTTAATTCTTTGCTGTCAAACTGCTTTCCATTGTCCGAGATGAGTTTGTATGGAATACTGATCCTGCAGACTATGGAGTTGAAAACAAAGTCCTTTACTTTCTTTTCCGTGATCGTGGTCAGTGGCATGGCTTCCGCCCACTTAGTAAAATAATCAACAGCTACCACAACATATTTCACACCCCCCTTGGCCTTAGGCAACTCTCCAATCAGATCGATCCCTCACATGACAAAAGGACTTACCAATGAAGTAATAAATATTGCCGGGGCATTAGAATAATTAGCGAATCGTTGACAGCGGTCACAAGCCCGAACAAACTTGAAGGCATCTTCTTTCATAGTTGGCCAATAATATCCTTGCCTGAAGACCTTTAATGCCAATGAACCACCCCCCGAGTGATTGCCACAAATCCCTTCGTACACCTCCCCGGGGATATAATTTCCTTCTTCTAAGTCCACGCAGTGTAACAATGGTTGGTTAAATCCTCTCTTGTATAATACCCCATCATATTCAACATACTTAGCAGCCTGGTAGCGGAGGCGTCGAGCCTGTAGCTTGTCTTCTGGCAAAGCTCCCGTTCAAATATAGTTATGAATGGGGGTCATCCAATTTTCTCGCGGGATCTCCTGTGTCTGGAACACCCCCACCTCCGGAACACTTGGGTACTCTTGGATTCCCAAAGGAATTTGCCCAAGTTGGATGTTGTCCATTTGCGACCCCATCTTTGCCAAGGCATCAACATTACTATTTTCCTCCCTTGGAACACCTTCTAGCCTGGCACTTCCAAAATTTTCCAATAGAGGCTGCACACATCTCATATATAACTCTGTTCGAAGTCCCCGGGCTTGGAAACCTCTAATAACTTGATTTACAACTAACTCAGAGTCACTCCGAGCAATCAAATTCAAAACCCCCACTTCCCGAGCTATTTTCAGGCCATTGATCAATTCTTCATACTCAGCATCATTGTTGGTGACATAAAATTTGAAGTGGATGACACTCATCAAATGATGCCCTTCCGGGGTGACTAAGAAAATCCCGACTCCTGCTCCATTATTATTTACAGCCCCGTCAACATGAAATATCCACCAAGGGTGTGGGAACTCTTCCCTTTTATCAATATGAGGATTTTCTTGTGAGGAAGGTTCCGCCAATACTACAACCTTATTGTCTACTTCAGAGTCGAACTCAAGTATGAAATCAGCCAATGCCTGTCCCTTAATTGCCGTACGAGGACAATATTCCAGATCGATTTGTCCCAGCTCTATCGCCCACTTCAACATTCTTCCCGATGATTCAGGTTTGTGCAGAATATGCCGGAGTGGATAAGCTGTGCAAACCTCTATTCGGTGAGCTTGGAAATATGATCTTAGTTTTCGTGCCGCAAGGATACGGGCGTATACCAATTTCTCCATGCTGTTATATCTAGTCTCTGCATCTAGCAACCTTTTACTTACATAATACACAGGCGATTGGTGGCTTGCTTCCTCCTTCACCAACACCGCGCTGACGGAATATTCTGAAACCGCTAAATAAAGAATCAATGTTTCTCCCTCTTCGGGCTTGGCCAAAATAGGAGAATTTCCCAACTGCTCCTTGATTTTCAGAAAAAGCCTTTTCACAATCTGAGGTCCACACGAAATCCTTCCCCATCCCTTTGATTGTCTTAAAGAATTATTTGCACCTATCCGATGACTTTGAGACAAATCGATTTAAAGCCGCAATCCTTCCCGTCATGCTTTGTACTTGCTTGACGTTGGTGGGAGATTTCATGTCCAATAGAGCCTTGATTTTTTCCGGGTTCGCCTCAATTCCTCGGTGGTTAACTATGAATCCCAAGAACTTTTCCGATTCCACGCCGAACATACACTTTTGTGGATTCAGCTTCATTCTATACTTTCTCAAAATATGGAACATCTCAGCCAAGTCTGTTATGTGATCTTCTGCTCTCTTGGATTTTACTAGCATATCATCCACGTATACCTCCATTGTCTTCCCAATCTGCTTCTTAAACATTTTGTTTACCAATATTTGATAAGTGGCCCCATCGTTGATCAGACCAAACGGCATCCCAATGTAACAATAGAGTCGTCTATCAGTGATAAAAGAGGTATGCTCTTGGTCAGGTTCATACATGGGAATCTGATTATACACAGGGTATGCATCCATGAAACTTAGCAAAATATGTCCTGCCGTGGCATCGACCAACTGGTCAATTCTTGGTAAAGGGAAGTTATCCTTCGGGCATGCTTTGTTTAGATCAGTGAAATCAACACATGTTCTCCATTTTCCGTTGGGTTTTCTTACTAACACTGGGTTTGCCAGCCAATCTGGGTAGAAAGATTCCCTGATTAGTCCGACATTCAAGAGTCTGTCCACTTCTTTCGCCAAGGATACTGCCCTTTCTTTATTTACAACCCTCCGCTTTTGCCTGACTCCCTTATGCTTGGGATCAATGTTCAAACGGTGTCACATAACTTCCGGGTCAATTCCCATCATATCAGGAATGGTTCCACGCAAATACATCAAGGTTTGCCAAGAGAAATATTAAAAGCCCCTCTTTCAATCTTGGCGCCAACTGAGATCTAATTCTCAGAACCTTACTTGGATCTTTTTCGTCGATAGGGATTTCAATTGTGTCTTCCGCTAACCCCATCTTTTCCATTGGTATTCGTGGATCTAGGTCGAGCTGATCGCGATTATCATTATTTTGCAGAGAAGGTGCATCCCCTCGGAGAGGAACATCAACTTCTTTAGAAGGCGCCCCCTGTATCACAGGGGCATCAACTTCCTTTAAATTTTCTGAAGATAAGGGCGCGCCCTCAGGGAGAGGGGCATCTACCTTATGCACATCATGCCCAAGACTCTGTAAGACATCGAATCTTCCTTCGAGCCGTTCCCCATTGGAGTCTGCTTGGACTATGACATTTGGGGTTTCCTCATCTTCCAGCATTTCAATTTTGATCGTGTCTTCTAAAAACAACATTGCTGGAGGTAGCTCAGAGGGGCGCTCATCTTCTTTCTCGACATAGTAATGGACTCGAATTTCCTCGATCGGCTGTTTGATGCTCTTTTCTCGGTCATCATCTGATGCGTCTTCGCTGTGGGTGCCCTTCCTAAAGCCCCTCATAGCTTGCCTGTAACATTCCCGAGAGTCATACTGAGAGCCTTTTATGCTTCCCACACCATTTGGGGTTGGAAACTTGATGGTAAGGTGGTGGATCGAAGTAATGACCCTCATCTCCCCGAAGAAAAGGCCGCCCCAACAGCACGTTGTGGGATGACTCTTGATTTAGAACCTTGAACTCGAGCATCTTTGTCACGGACAACAGACTTTCCCCCAAGGTACATGGCAACCGAATTGATCCCATAACTCTAAATCCTGCGCCAGAGAAACCATAGACCCACGAATCTTCTCCCGACATATCCCGATCAGGTAGCCCCATCTTTTTAAAGGTGCTGTAGTAGAGGATGTTTGTCGAGCTTCCATTGTCTACGAAGGCCCTATGGATATTTTTGGTCCCGGTCTGGGTGGAAATGACCAGTGCGTCATTGTGGGGGTGATGTACCCACCGGGCATCTGCTTCTCTGAAGGTGATGTTCATGGACTCGCCATTGAATACTTTGGGTGGTCGAGTCTCCACCCTATAAATGTCTGTGAGAGGTCTGAACCGTGCTTCCCATGCATATCTTTCCAAGGCTCTGTTGCTGCATTCTATCCTAAGATCTCCTCTATAGATTGTTCGGATGCTGTCGTCTCTGACGAACTTATTTTCTTCCAGAGCTTCATTGTTCGACCCCGTGAGGATCGCCCTCCTTCTTCCTTTACTCTGTTGGTGCTATCCTTGTGTCTCCTTACTTCCTTAACCACCCATTCGTCAAGATATCCTTCCTTGATAAGTGCTTTGATCTCATCCTTTAGTTGCCGACACTCATGTGTGTTGTGTCTGGATGACTCGTGGTATTCACAATACTTCTTCTTGTCTTTACTTTGCCAAGATGATAGAGCCTCGGGTTTTCTAAACAGCCATCTATTCTTGTTTACCTCAAAGATATGCTCAATAGATGCGGCCAAAGGCATATACCTGCTTGCCCCTGTAGTCATATCTTGAGGGAGGGCTCCATTCCCTCCTTGTGGTCGTGGCATTCACCCGATTTGGGCTTCGACTACTCCTTCTATACCTTGGTCTTGGAGATCTGTCTCTCTTCCTTGCTTTGTTTCTTTGACTTGCTTGTGCCATCGGTTGTACCTCTGCCAGAGACTGCTCTATAATTTTAAATGATTCTGCCAAAGCAAAGACATCCGCCAGAGTGGCCGGGTCTTTTCCCTGTAAGTGCTTCCAGAAATTCGAATCGACCCTTAGCCCCGCTATCAAAAAGCTTTTCAAAGCTTCGTCCGAAGCCCGTCTTACGCTGGTAGATTCAGCGTTGAACCTTTTAAAGTACGACGTCAAGATTTCATTCTCCCTTTGCCTAACATTGGCAAGAGTTGTAACAGAGGGAGCATATCTCACGACAGCTTGGAACTTGGTCAAGAACAGGGTCTTCATTTGGTCCTAGGAAGTGATTACTCCCGGCCCGAGCTTCTGAAACCATTGTTGGGCACTTTCTCTAAAAGTCGCCGCCAAGAGCCGACATCGAGCCAAGTATGGCTCTTGATATACATCCATCTCTATATTAAATTGGCCCAGGAATTCCACAGGGTTTGAGCTTCAGTAGAAACGGAGATCGCTAGTAGTGTTGCGATATCCGGCCGGCAACTGTGCCTCTCTTACTGCCACCGAGAATGGAGAAGGGATTTCGGCCATGGCCGTTACTCTGCCTTCCAAGTGGTTAAGAAGCCTTTTTCAGATCGTCAACATTGAAAGTTCCCACACCTGGGATAGTTTGCATGTGAGGCTACGGACCTTGGGGCTGAGGTGGAGGTACTTCTGCCTGGTTCCCACCTAGAGGAGCTTGTTGTTGGTTGGTGTTCTGGGCATCTTCTGGTATCACGATCACTTCTAGGTTTTGACCTTGATCCCCCACCAGATTTTCTCCTTGACCTCGACCGTGGCCTCGAGCCATCTCGCGATCATAATTTGCCACATCCATATAATCATCGTACTCAGCATAGTTATCGTTGTCTGCTCGATTATACCAGCATGTATCAATGCGGCCACGATGGTTGTCGCGGCGATATCCATCTAAGTACCTACTTCGACCTCCGCCTCTTCCCCTCCATTGGGGTCTCCTCCAACAGTCGCTTCCATATCCTCGATCATACCGGTCCAGCGATCTGGCGGGGAGGAGCTCTCTCATGATCACGGTGCCGCTCCTGATTCCCATGGGAATTCAGGGGCACACGCGTTGTACCATGGGGCATCACATCTTCACGATCAGCTTCTTTTTGCCATTCAAGTAACAACATCCTTAGATCATCGTTACCTAAGCGGATCCCTAAGCGATCCTTTAAATCCGCGAAACCTCGTTTCTCATTCTCTGGTATGGACTCCGCCTGTCGGCGCTCCTCAAGACTATGCCCGGACCGGTGCGGATGGGCAACCCCCCGGTTATCCGTCCGCAGTATTTCTCGACCATCAGCATCTTCTTCCATAAGCTCGACGATTTGGAGATGCATCGTTGGAATAGTTCAGACATCGCGGGGTTATCGGTACACGTCCTCCTCTAGTTTGACCGTGGCCGGCCGAGGCATCTCTATCAGTCATAGGTGCTTTCCCAGGTGCATGAGTAGCACGGTTGTGGCGAAGGCCCCTTTTGGTCTTGCGTCGCTCCACGGTGCTCAGCCTTGAGTCGAAACCGTTCATAGCATCTCTCATGCGATACAGTGTTCCAACAAGTCAGCGTTGCTGATAAGCACAGGCGGCTGTCCCCCAACATCTGGAGTGGGGCGATCAGTCATAGGTGGAACGTAAGGTTCATGGCGGTCATAGCCATGATCAGATTCTTCTTCAGAGCTTCAATCATAAAAACTTCCATCATAATATTGAGACATCCTTCCTCCTAGATGCAGATCTTGATTAGCCCCTCATTCTAGCGCCAATTTGTTGACGGGGGAATTTGGGAGCAACAAAGTCTGAGGTTCGTGGCCAAAAATGAGATCTGTGACAGTGGTTCTTCGTCGGAAACGTGAACAGTAATCAGTGGATTCGATGAACAGTGTTTAGTGGTGGTGGTTATTGGTGACCGAGATTGCTTAGGGTTAGTGGTGGCTCCTTTGCGCTCTCGCTTCTGACCCCTTGCAATTTGCCTACGTATCCCTATTTATAGGGAATCAAGCCAACGTAGTTCTTGGGGAACAAGAAACCTAATGGGCTTAGATCTCTTGTCCCGAGGCCCAGTGAAAAACCCACTGAAAACCGTCTTCTACTAGCTTTAGGAATGTCCGCCGATGAGGCCCAACCACAAAGGCCCAAGGCTCGTCCGCGGCTTCGAGACTTCGCAGATAAGGCATCTACCTGGCCAAGGATAACCCTCCGCTACCAGTTGTTTCTCTAATCCGTGGACGCAAGTATAGCCGTGGTTCACCCCAAATATTGGACGCATCTTTGCCCCCCGATAAGGAGCCCCTACAGATTACAGGACAAGTGATCCCAAGTTTTTGGGTACAAAGTGCAGGATACTCCGAAGTCTCCCAACGAGGACACTCGTTGACTACAGAGACAGAGCTCCCAAAGCACACACCATAATTTACCCCGCATCCCCAATGAGGACACTCATTGATTACAGGAGGAGGTCTTCCGTCCAGGCATATCCCTGGAGGTCTCTGACCACGTACACCGCCTTCCTGTAGATGTGCTACATAAATGAGTTTTTCAATAGAGTACCTGCACCAAATAGGTTAGTAATAATAATCTCTCTCTTCCTCGAATCATCCAAGGAATCCATCCAAGCATCCATGTTAAAGCTCTTTCAAGACATCTTACTCATTTAGGGCGCGCCCTAAGATTCATCATTAGTGAACATCTGTCAGAGATTTCCTCACCCTCCTACCAAGTAATTGGGCACGCAAACTCTCTATAATGAGGGCGCGCCTCCTCATACATGAGGTGTATTTATAGCAACTTTTTCATCAGCCATCCACAATGTAGGGCGCGTCCTGCCGTATTTATAGCAACTTTTTCATCAGCCATCCACAATGTAGGGCGCGTCCTGCCTACACATAGGGCGCGCCTATTTTGCTTCCACAAGCAAAGCAATCTTATCTGATCCTTAATTTTAGACGCTTGTTACTCAATTTCGACTATTTAATTAATCTCAATTTGAAAATTATTTATGCCAATTTTTGGGTATAACATTTTTCTAGAAATATTTATATATGTGTTTCAACATTTTAAACATATAAAAAAATAATAATAAATGAATATGATCAGATACTTACTCTGTAAAATAATATATATTATGTAATAATGAATTGTCTATTGAACATTTATCTTCTATTTTTTTATAATTAAACACAATTATAAACTCACTTTATTTTGACAAGATTCGAAATTTTGAAATCCCATAAACAGGACTAGGGAGATTTCACTAGAGACCTGTTAGGAAAACATATATTGCAGGTAGGGAGATTTCACTAGACCTGTTAGGAAAACATATATTGCAGGTACTATTGTAGTCTATATAAGGAACTAACAGAGCTAGTAAACAATACAAGCACAAGTGCCAAAGCAAAAGCATGCCAACAAGTTTCCATTCATCAAAACATTTTTTGATTAACATCTTAACAATCTTTCTTTTTTGTTCTACATGTCTTTCCAAAGTTCATGTTGATATCTCCAACCATCTTCCCGATGGATCACCTCCATTAACGGTTCGTTGCCAATCAAAAGACGATGACTTCGGATACCACGAATTGTATCCGAATCAACCAAGCTATAATTGGGCATTTGACCTTCTATGGATCGTAGGAGATGATGCTTTGTTCTTTTGTCACTTTTGGTGGAACGGGAAGGAGTCCGCATTTGATGTAGTATATTATAATTAGGAATGGGGACACGATTACTGTAGGAGGTACAAAAAGAAATTTATTTTTTGGGAGACAATATCTAATACGTGTTATTGGCAAGTTACGGTTGTTGGCATCTATATGAGCCGAAAAAGTAATCTAGTTGACTCCGAATCATGTGTGCAAATGCACGATTGGGGAAAAATATGAAATGCAATGCTGTTTAAATTCATTATTACATAATAATGAACGAACATATACTGTTTTTCAAGGGTAAAAGTTTATCCCATAATTAATGATTCATTCTTCTTAAACCAATTATCCGTCTACACGGAGCTTCTTATCAATGTCTGAGAAATTCCGATAAAATGCTTTAAAATGCTTATAAGCAATGTCAACATCATCCTTCCCGCATATCTCTCTTACACTGCAACAGAGCAAGAAATAAAGTATTTCAATCACCAATTAAGATGAGTAGATATATTAAAGTAGAAATAAGAAAGAGATAATAGAAAAGCATACAGGAAAACCCTACTTCTAAATTCAAATGAGGTGCAACCCTTTTTGTTAGGGAAGAAGATATGGTCAATCTTTTTCACAAGAGTAATGGATTCCAAAGAATATATATACACGTTCTAAAATGTTGCTTAAATTTGTTGGCAACTTTAGGTAGGAAAACATCCCAGTAAAGTAGTATTTTAAACAAAATCACAAAGGCCCGACTAGACTTATCTTGGGTAAAGTTACTTTTCTTTTGCTGTTATCTTTTTTTTTTCTGATGGTACTTGCATTAAGCAGCTACTGCCAAAATCTATTAAAAGAATTGATTAATAGTAGTGATAATATTCCAAAATGCTCTCCCCGAGCTTTCAACCGGTTCCATTCCAAATCCAGATCCATTATGCACCACCAGTTCAGCTAGCCGCCACTGCAACCCCAAGTCTACCAGATGGGACACTGGAGAGCTATGGTGCTGGCGTTATTTTGGCTAGTTTATAAACAGATAAATATGTAATATGTCGCTTCATCTATATATACCAATGGTTCCATTATCTTTCATCCTCTGATTCTACAAGAATTTCCATGAAAATCTTTGAAGGAAAACACCTCATCCCCAGCCCGCATGGCACTTGTGTTGTGCAACAGACGGCAATACAATTAATACAACTGCTACCCAATTGAACAACAGAAGCACATATTTGCATTGGTAGACGGCTGATGTGGCACTTTCAGATTATTCTAAATTATTTTTCTCAATATACAAGGTTCTCTGTTTTGTTCTTTTCCCTGACGTTTTAATTGTCGGCACAATTTTTGTTATATCTTTTAACATGCCTTAAATGCTACTGATAATATCATCAATAAAAAACTTAAAACAATTCACATGCTTCCGATAATTAAGTGTAACCTAAGATTTCAGTTTAATAACAAAACAATTCTTTTTATGTCCATATACTTATTCAATTTTTTTTGTATACAACTATATAATTAAAAAAATTCATTTCTTTTAAATTAGCAATGAAAATATCAACATGCATAATGCTCTTAGATTCTATCCCACAAAAACCTCTATATCATAGTTAACAACACTTTTGTTAAGATTGTTAAGAGAGGCGTACTACACATACAAAATTACTACATACTGACATGATAATAAAAAATCTAACATTATATAGAACATATTAGTTCAAATTTTTAAAATTTAATATTAGAAACACAACTACTAGTGGGTTCTGTTCATTATTTTTAAGATCGTGAAAAAACGTAAAATCTTCATCATAATGTACTTTATATTTGGATGGCAACAAATTCAATCTCTCCTAATAACCTTCCTAAACTCATCCAGTTCTTCAACAAGTAGACACCTAGTACATTTTGCATTTGCTACTCTTGAAGTTGATTGTGACCTTATGGAGTAACGAGGTTCTTTGAAGCACTAGCGACTTCTTTCCATGTTAGAAGTATCTTTTTCAGTCATTTCCTCAATAAAATGCTTATGTTTCACAAGGTGAAGAGCGTATTAAAAAAAATAACATAGCATCAGACAAAAAAATGTCAAAATTCTAATTCACACTTCACCAGCTTTTCATGGACAGACAAAGTAGATTATATTTGAAAAGTATAGTGTTATAGACAAAACAAAAATAAAATGGGAAGTAAATGTTATGTTCATGCATATATAGTGAGAGCATAAATATTTAACTTAAATTAGACATTTAATATATAAATTGGACGTGAACTATAAACATTTTGATTTTTCGAACTGACATGTACTTGTAATAATTTTTAATTAGAACAATCGGACCCCTTTAACAAACATCCTAGTTCCTCCATTTCATACGATGAAAAAGGGATATCTTCAATTTATAAGGGTTTAAAATAAGTATTGATGAATCAAGAAACTTGATTTAAGTACTGATAGATACCTATGCATTGAAAGCTGAGAAATTCCACAATCAACGGTACGTATTCCGATCCCTGAAGCAAGTATGGGACCTATAGTAGAGCCACATCCCATATCATTTCTCACCACAAACTCCTGCACAACAAGCAAAAAAATATCAATACAGAAAACTATTGCAACTAGGAAAACGGACATTGTGTTTTATATTGTTGCAGCAAAGTCCAAATATTAACATATTAGGCCTATTTAACTCCATACACACAGTTCCTTCTGAGATACAACACACGACTGCCTTTAATATAAAATCGAAAAGAACACATAGATACAGATATATCTGCCTTAGGTAGTACTAAATGAGTAGAGCAATAATCAGTTGATAACTTGTAGATGGTCATAGGGCTGTAATTCGAGTCGGGCGGCTCGCGAGCTCGCCGGCTCGAACTCATTTAAGTGGGCTCGACTCGGCTCGTTTAGTTAAATGAGCCGAGTTCGGGCAGAGGTTCCGGCTCGTTTAATTACTCGAGCCGGCTCGGCTCGACTCGTGAAATTAAACGAGCCGAGTTCGGGTAGAGGTTTAGGCTCGATTAAGTGTAAAATTAAACGAGCCGGCTCGACTCGACTTGTGAAATTAAATGAGTCGAGTTCGGGCAGAGGTTTAGGCTCGTTTAACTAAATGAGCTGGATCGGCTCGACTCGATTAATCTCGGCTCGACTCGATTAATCTCGGCTCGAATTACATCCGGCTCGAAACTCGGCTCGCTCGGCCCGAATTACAGCCTTAGATGGTCAGATGTCCAGTAATAAAAATTGGAGATTAATATTTAATATATCATCAATCTGAGCATGCAGGGTCAACTCATATCTATACTTGCTTGGAGTTTAAAAAGTGCCCTACACAAAACTAGAATAGTTGCAGGAATAAGATAGATATTTCTTAAAATATTGGAGTGAAGCATATTAACACAACATAAATCAGACCATCAAATTGTTTAGACTTTAGTACAAGTAGAATTTATTTATGGTCATTTTTTTTCTACACTTATAAGGAAGTACCTAATGATGCACTTACCTGTGTGGGAATGTTATCAATTTTTCCAACTTCTTTGAAGAGAAAAGCTGTAACGCCACTTGTAGCATACCGCTGATTAGCATTGTGCTTTATAACAAGCCCCTTTCCCAGTTCTGGTCGATGATGTTCTTCATGCTTGTCCACAAAATTTGGGTGGACGCCATGTGCCATGTCAGCAGATACTACATAAAAAAAGCACCAAGTTGAGTTCAGGTTTTACTTGCACGATAGTTTCTATATTAAAAAAGACCAAATTTGGCATAAAAAAAAAATTGAATAATGCTAGATGTCCTAAAACTTTTTCCATAGAAGGTCCCAAAGGAGCAACTGAGTAGCAAGTTAACAACAAGCTATATACTATCGATCCCTAATTCTGCATGTAAAGTGCCATCCAAGTAAACAACACCTTACTAGGCCACATAACATTGCATTTTCAGGATACCATTCTCAAACAAATTCATGAACACGCCAAAACTCTATCAACCTATCTTTTTTCACTGCATAAACAGTCATCGAACGCAGCATTGAGTATCATATGTTTATCCACAAAGTGTAGGATGGTGTTTAAGGAGCTGTTAAACCAAAAAGTTATTACAAAAATTATCATGTGCGCATGTTTTCAAGTAACATAGGGGTGACAAGAAATATCGGAGTATACTTATAAATCAGTGTAAAATGCTTCGTGGGTCATGCCATGAAACCTTAAATTTGTTTGCGGTTCAAACTCGTTTAATTATTTTTTCCTCTCAAGTCCTAGCTTTCACATCATACGGTTCCTTCACAAGCTCCGTTGTCGGGCTTTGCATTAGACCACTATCTTCCACGATCCAATACAGCGTTGTCCTAAATCTGGGTTCCTCTAAACAAACTCTTTTCGAAAGAAAGAAAAATGAAACCATCACGATCCACGATAGGAAAAAAGTAAAAAAGTCAAGGATATGCAACAAACAGCTGAGATTGTAGATAACTCTCTCAACAAATATTTTAAATGCAGGATAAAGGAGAAGAGATCAATTGTTGTCATAGCAACCTAGAATGTTTAATAATACAAAATTATCATTAACAGAGTCCTCGTACCACCTAGTATCTGCTTCACGTATTCTCATATTTGGTTCAGGGAATATGACATTCCATGTGCCCATACCCAGGCCATGTGCTCCTACTACGTACAGGAAAAACTCGTGGACCGCACAACACTAGTATAGCGTCCAATAGGACTTGAAATATGGTATGCTACATGTGTAACAATGTCTTGCCTAGATAAAAACTTGATACTTGTGTTATCTCCAATATTCATCCATAAACGTTTGGCTTTACCGAACAGGTTTCTTGTTTGCTAATTTCCGCAAAAAAAAAAATTACCCGAGTAAAGCCGAAGCAAATAAGCTTTATCTACATCACTAGTTTATTCCAGATCATCTATTACAGTTCAAGATTGAGATATCATGTAACAGGATAGTTATTTTTGGAAAGGCAACTAGACAACATGGAAACAGATAGACAGACAGCCATCTACCAATTACTACACGTAGAATTGTCATCGACATACCAAGAAATGACTGGCGAATAGAACGCTCAAAAACACTTTCTCCAACATAATTATGAACCAAACAATCAACTATCCTTCTCATGGCCTGAAACATGGTTGGTGCACCTGCTCCTTGGGCGGAGTCCGAACCTACCTGAGAGAAGCATTGTGGTTATTAACGAAATAAAAAGCACGGCAGTGAATGTAGTCGAAGGGATCAAGAGTTAGTCAGTATAGAGTATTATCAAGTGCACTCCACATTTATGGAGAAGACCTTCTTTCAAGTTAAACATCAATATTGATAGTCCAATATTAGTAACCTAACAAGGGAGTGCGGCACAGGGCCGGATATGATGTGTATGCCTGATGTGCGGAGAGGTTTGTCAAGGTGTAATGAATATGAAAGGCTAAGATCTAGATTCATATCACATAACTTAAGATATATTCTCTCTTCATTAACACGTCCTACGGCCCACTTTTTTTCACTACTTGCGCCTCATTGATTATTACATATTTTCAACAACAAAATTTAATTATTACTTCTTTTTGTATCTTTAATAACAATTTAGTTGATCCATGTTTAAAAATTCTATACATAGATATTTCCCTTGTCTTGGATAGGGCTGTCAATTTTGGGTTAAGGCTCGTGTTCGTGTTGGGTCATATGTTCTCAAGTGTTAAATTAGAGGTCTGACACTAACCCGACCCGAGAAAATTATTGACCAGCGCAGAAGTTTGACGCTATCCCGACCCACTTATTGAACGGATTACACGACCCAATCTGCTAACTCTTTATACAACAAGTAATTTATCTACCAGGTATTTTATTTAGTAAATTTAATAGCATATTATCATTATAAAATCGCTATACTTGATTTGTTTCAAATTATGTAGTAGGATGCATAAAATACGTATTTAAAACTTAAAATACTAATTTTATGTGACAAAATTTACCATTGCTTACTAATTAATTGAAATACACATATAAATTTATGCGGAATATAAGTAAACAAGCAAAAAGAACATCGAATGATTATTTTTTCATGATTAAATGATCTATTATACTAGTATATTATATATATATATAAAAATTATTTTATGAGAAAAAACAGTTATATAATTTATGCAGATCGGGTTCGAAATAAACGGGTTGACCTGAACCCCGTCTTATTTGGTTACATTATTTATGCGGGTCAATTTCTAGTCCGACCCATTTTCGACCTGTATAACTTTATGTGTATATATATTTGTAACTATGTGAGTGTTTGTAGTGTTTATTTATTGACTGAAAAAGAGAATTAGAGAGATGAGAGGTGAGAGGTGAGAGGTGAGATAGAGAGATTTAAGAGAGAGCTCCTGTTCTTTCAGAAAATAGAGATTGACCGTATCACATGAAAATGAAAAAGACCGGGGACTATAGGCATTGTCGTGATGCATGTATTGTGTCTTACACATCCATAGAATATGTATGTAGCAACATAATAAAGGAAAATATATATTAACTTTAGCATATACATGCTTGTGTTGGGATTACAAGGTCAGCACAGTCATAAAATGCCTATGCATTTCGGTGCTGGGGACTTATGTTATTTTGGTCAAAGCTTGGCGCAAAAAATGATAGACAGGGATTTGACCCGCTTATTAACATTAGAAATGTCTTCCAAAAATTTAATGTACATTACTATGATCTATTAAATTCAAATTTATCTCATATATTAAAATATATACGGACAGTGAAATAAAAAGTATTTTGTTTTCTTGTAAAGTATTAAGTACCAATATTGAAATTACATGATATCTTTATCTTAAAAACAGAAATATAAAATTACACTTTAAAAATAAATTCCTATCTTTTATTTTCTTAGTTATTTTTTGGAGAGGCGTATTTATGGATTTCAACACAAAGTTACTAACAGTGGAATTTATAAGTATCAATCCTCTTACCTAGCAAAGTTAAAACCTTTTATATTCGTTGACGAAATTAAGAAAATATTATGATGGTTTCAATTTTTACTAAAGGCTGAACGATATTTAAAGAGAAGAAAAATAAGTTTAGGCATACAAGGGTAAGAGGAGAGATTTTTAATGATCAAGGAGAGTGTGAGGCTGTAAGCGAGTTTAGTTTTTGTTATCTATATGTCCAGATCATGGCCATAGATACCAGTAAAACCTAATGGGTCATAACTTTATGGCCAGATCATGGCCATAGATACCAGTAAAACCTAATGGGTCATAACTTGTTTAAGAATTTGTTTTAAAAAAAAAAAAATTGCTACCGGACAGCCCCCTACAAATACATTTATGTTACTGTGAGGGATTTTTATCTGTATAACTACCAATTTCATAAAACGAAAATGAATTAGTGATCACGTAACTGTTCTAAAAAAAGGACCTTCGCCACTTACCTCTTCATTATCAAAAAGAGCGATCATTCGAATCGCGTGTTCGTTTGATAAGTCTCCCGGTGATTGACAGGAATCTATAAGAGCTCTTAAAGCACAATAGCTAGATGCCAAATTATCCAATCTTCCAGAAAATATGAACTCATCATTGCCACCTCCAAGGCAGCTAGGCTGGGTATCACACACATTCAGTTCAATACTCGCAATCTCATCAATTTTACAGCCAACTTCATCTGACAAAATCTACAAATAAAAGAAATTTTAAGCTTCTATCATAAAATAGGTATGAAAGATACCAAACTCCCACAAACAAAACAAAGATTATTAGATTATAAATTATAAATCCAGTGAAAGAATCATAGTATCTTCAGCTGCCTGAACAATTTAAGTTCAGTAGCATGAATGTTTCAATTACATGTTAATCAAGAATCAAGATTGAAACAATTTTTTACTAACTATAATGTTCACTTTAAAGATGGGTAAAAGATGAGTCTAACTGCCTTTCAGAAGTTTCTCCCAAGTACTTATAGATGTTTTTACAAGTAGTTCATATCTTATAAATGTGTATTTCATAAGGGACCACAAGAACCTATGTTCAGACGTAAACACGACAAATTTAACATCGCAAACAGAGAACATATATAACAATTTCTTTTTTTTAATAAATTCATATATAATAATTTCTACTCTTCTGTTATTCTACTCTTCTGTTATTCTACTCTTTTGTTTTCTACATTTTTAAAGGCTTGGGAAAAATTATGTTCAGACCCATTCTTCCCCACCAAGAACCTCTGCCCACTATCCCTTCAAATAGTACATACAAGTCAAGGACAACCGAGATTTAAAAACTTACCTGCATAAGCAGTGGATGATGACCGTCTTTTAAAGACAAATCGGCATTTTTTCCTTTGTGTTCAGAAGATACATCCTCGTGTCTTGTTGCCAGTAGAGGGATAAGCTGAGTCTCTAGATTCAGTTTGAAGCCATCTTTATTTACTGTGCTAGACAAGTAAACAACAGGAGGATAGCCAATTTAGCCAAAAAATGATGAGACTAATAATACTTAATCAAGAGACAAAGCAAATGTATCGAAAAAATTGCCAACAAATCACCCAGATTTTAAAGATCAAATAATTCATTAAAGCTTAAAACACTTCATTAAAGCAAAAAATAAAAACAAACATGGGATACAATGCTAAGTGTTCTTGAAGGAAGGACAACAAACCGGTCAAGATGAATGGCCAAAGTAGGTACTCGTAAAAGAGGCCTCTTTACTTTGACAAGCCTGTGCGAAAAGGTCCCATCATCACGTCTTACTATAACCCTTCCAGCTAAACTTAAGTCCCTGTCAAACCAAGTGTGCCACAAACCTCCCCCATACGTTTGCACATTGAGCATTAAATATCCAGATTTGGATGATGCTGACTTTGGCTTCAATTTCAGACATGGGCTATCGGTGTGGGCAGCAATCACATGAAAACCATTACCGATAGAATACCTGAAAAACTTATGACTAAGTGTCAAAACAGTATTTAAAGATTACAAAAAAAAATATATGAAGGTTAGGCATTGCAGATTTTCCTAAACAAGCAGTAACCTGTACAGTACGAGAACTGACTAATTAGAATCATACAAGCATACAAAATATGGTCAACGAATAGATCTACTGAAATTTCGCAAGAAAAATGGGTATAATAGAATTGCAGACAGAATATAGAGAAGACTCCAACCTATTTTGATGGTAAATCTAGTCTCAAATCTATAACCAGAATCTTACCAAAATACATACTATACTACTTCATCTTTATCTATTTTAGTATCTTCAACTGCAAACAGTAGTGAGCATGTAATATGTTGACTTACTTTTCCCCAATAGCGAAAGCAACCAAACTAGACATGTTCCTTGTGAAGAAATAGCGCCCACCAGGCTGCAGGTCCCATTCATCATTCTCACTTAGCAAATGAAATCCAGCATCGATTAACTGTTCTTTAGCTTCAGCTTAATTGGAGGAAAGAGGTTTATGAGTTGAAAACACTATACTGTCACAACACTGGTATTATTCTGAAGTATATACATATTCTTGGCAGAAAAAACTAATCAAAAACTTAAATCATGCAGCATGAAATCCAACAGCAACTAATTGTTGTCATTCCAGCTATGCAAGTGGAGGGGACAGAGAAGAAGGCATTGTTTAAAAGAAATGATATCTATAATGTAAACAATTTTCTTCTTATTTTCTGAATTGCAGAAGACATACTGATGCAACATGTAAGCGCACGAATAAAAACATATTGCACAATCCTTTGCCCTTTACAGGGATGGTTCAGCTTCAACCAAATTAAAAATGGTGTTCCTCAAGTATTCTTATTTAAATAGCCCCTCACTTTTATGTCATATAATATTCAACATGGTCAAACTCATATACAAGAACAACTCTCATTCTGTCATCCATTACGAACAAAATGACTAAGGAGACGGATTCCACGTAGTTGTACTCGTATTATATTACATTCAACAACGGCTTGCATTCCGTCATCTGTGAGGAACAGAACGACCAAGTATATGGACAAAGGGAAGGAATTCATATGATAGTCGTGGGTGCCAAGTAGACATGGAAAACCAGAAAAGAGAGTCATATTAGTGACCCGTGTATCAATTAACATGATTACAAGTGTGCCAAGTTTATACACTACAATAAATTAAGTCAAAACTCGGTACCTACTGCGGCAAGCAGAGACTAGTCAGTAATGGCATAGTTCTTAAACTTAAGAAACAAGGTACCGCAGATAAGAGAAAAAATTTATACATTTTAATAATTTGGTTTATTGATATACATAAAGTGCACCACAACGTTAATATATTTAATAGCTGTATGCAGGCTCTAGTTATTAAGCTTTTAAGTAACAAGCACGATTAGTCAGATTTTTGGGCTTAGCTAAGTAAGAACTTAAGTCCTTTCCCCGTCCTATTGCATTGTGTTCATAATAAGTGCATTCTGTTTGGACCTCTAATAATTCGTGAAATTGCAACTGGTTATTCCATATGGTTATAGTTTGTGTGCAACAATTGTTTTAGTATACCAATTTTTTTATCGTAATCAACCATATCTCGAAAATCGGTTAAATATAAAAACTGATTAGCAAATGATACCTGTGGCATGAAATTGAGTCCATGACTCGTTGAGATAATCGAGTAAACCACCAACTATAGACCGACTCGAATTAGCCTGGTTCATTTAGAATATAAATCACAAACAATGAGTTTAGCACCGAAAAATGTAATTATAAATTATGAGAATTAGAGAATTAAAAATTAAAAAAGAAACCTGCCTGGTTTGAGTTAGAGCACAAAGGGCGTAGAGAAGAAAGCTGGTGGTTTGGATTGTGAGAGAATAAATTGAAGCGTAGGGGACGACTGAAGAATCGAAAATCTGGTTTTATGAGTGGAAATGAGTGGAACCTAGTCGCATTGGACATCTCCGTCTCCTCTCCGCCGCGCAGGGCTGTGTTATGTGTGTTTTACGGAGTCTCTCTGGATACAAAATATTTATTTTTCCAAAATGCTTGACTTGACATATCTTTTAGCCACTTGTTCATGAAATATATGGAATTTAGAGCAAATGCGACAATGTTCTAATGGGTTCCTTATAAATATTATAAAATATTAACTCTTAGTGATTTAAGACATAATTTTGAAATTGAACTCCAACAATGATCCTTATCTTCATTCCTTATTAATATTATATTAATAAATTTGAAAATATATGTGGAAGAAAGAAAGAGAGAAAAGTAAAAAGAAGAAAGAGAGATGAATTTTTTATTGCTAAAAGTGTTATAAGGGAGTAAAGAAGGAAGGTCATGTCTTAGTGATTTAAGGAAGCGCTAAGAACCATTTTTTGTCAAAATCCTTATAATTGAATTTAAGAGTTCATATAAGGGAGTGGTTGGACTTGCTCTTATAGGCTTATGCACTAGTGATGGTGAATTTTTTTGGGTAAATCTTACCATTTAAACATCAATATTAAATTAATGATATATGATTTTATTTTGTAAATCTTATGAAATGTTAGTGATATTTAAATATAATTATTTATTATTATTTATTAAATAAATTACTTCTGATTAATCAATCCGATTAATCATCGATTATCCGATTAATCACTGAAAGCTCCCTACATCGAACAATCCCGATTCCCGCTTTTTAGAACACTGCTTATGGTTAAAAAAAACCATTTTTGGATGAAATTGCGGGTGTTCGCCCAAATATCACTATTTAGGGCAAAATTGTCCTGAATGTCAATTTAATGAAGATTGACCTCAAATGTCACTTCAAAGACTAGTGCTAGACTACTAGGTTCCCCAAATATCTTCCCCAAAAATTTTACCAAATTACGTGGTTGACACATGACTTATTTTAATTCGTAGGCGCATATTAATGCACGCGGGGTCCCATTTTATTATTAGGAAAGTTACCAACTATTCATGTGATACATCACATTTGGGTAAATTTTTGGGCTAAAAATTTGGGGTCTCTAGCATTTCCCACTTCAAAACGGCGAATTGGGAGCAGTTTTCAATATTAAAAAAACGCAGTTTCGGTTTACGTTGTTTGTTTTGAAAAAATAAAAACGCATTTTTGTGTTCAGTTTTGCAAAAATATTATTTTGTTTTTTAAAATAATACAAAAACAGGATTTCGTTTACTGTTTTTATCAAAAACACAAGTAGAGACCATGTTTTTGGATAGTTTGTATATTTTTTAATTAAAATAAAAAGCGTTGTATCGGTTTTCATTTTTGTTTATAATAACGCATTATCGAATTATGTTTTTATATATAAAAAGGTACTTCCAAATTTCATTTTAGCAAAAACGGCAATTTTTCTTCTGTTTATCAAAAGGCAAACTAGAAAATAAAATTTTGTTTTTAACAAAAACGCAGTTTCAATTTTAGTTTTAACAAAAACTCGTGTTATGTTTTGCATTGTATTATTCTTTATTTTTAAACAAAAACGTAATTTCAGTTAATGTTTTTAATACTAAAAACGCCATCTCGTGTTGTGTTTTGGCTTTTGTTTTAAAATCAATATCAGTTTTAGATGAAAACGACACACGAAAAGCTGTGTTTTAATATTAAAACGCACAATCGTGTTCTGTTAAGATTTTTATTATTTTATTATTACCAAAAACGACAAATGAGACGAAGTTTTTGACAGAAAACTTCAAATAACGCAATATCGAAGCCTGTCTTTAAATATAAAAAGGTATTTTCATATTTCGTTTTTACCAAAAACGACATTTCGTCTTCTGTTTATAAAAAAACAAACAGAAAATAAAAACTAGTTTTAACAAAAACGCAGTTTCAATTTAAGTTTGTACTGAAAAACGTGGTTTCACACCATGTTTTACTCAGGATGCATAAATTTCATGCTTGTCAACAGAAGCTACTGTGAATTTAAAAAAAAACTATAAAATAAAAATTGAAACAATAATATACTGCCGATTAAGAATAAAATTAGAAATAAAACACAAATTTTAATAAAAACAACCATTATAATCCCCACAATGAACTTTCAAACAAAGTATCTGAATTACTAATGAATTTAAAATCTTTGTTATCTAATAAACTATCTCCAAATAAATAACATCTAATTACTTCAATTCTTCCCAAGGGATGCTTGAAAATCCATTTCATTCTTAAACCGTGTAGACTTTCTTCTTCCCTTCTTCTTCTCAAGTTCTTTGTCATGCATCACCTTTGGAAGCTCGACACCCGATGGCCAACGAGGATCACCTTTGGTCGGTATTGGTTCAAAGACGCCATCATAAACCTTTGAAACATTGTCCAGCCTATAAAAATCGCCTACAAAGCTTTCGTGACTCATATTCAAATAAGCACAACACGCAACCAAATGAGAACATGGAATGCAATAGTTTTGCCACTTTTCACAAGAACACATACCCTCTTGCAATCGGACGGTATGCCTATTTCCTCCTTTTTGGTCAACCCTCCTAGTAACTACTTGAAATAACATAAAGTCTCGATCAAATACCGTCACATTATGTCCGGTAGCACGTTTATTCGACTGAATCAATATTTTGTGTGCATATTTTGTGAACACTTGACCTCTAGATAATTGGTTTGCAATCTCAAGACACCTATGGAGTTAATTGGTTGTCCTGTAGATAATGTGTCAACCCCTATGGAGTTATTGGATCCAATATTGGATTGGTAAATCCAATATCGACTCATCAAAAGAAGCGATATTAAGTGCGGATTTACCAATCATCATTCCAATATCAACAACGTCATTAGAATCCACACCTCGACTACTACTCGTTTGCCCCCCCAAATATTTAGTGCTACTACTTGTATAATTCTCGAAACATCCACTAGTACTTTTCTCGGCATTCTTGGAGTTACTTTCAATAAATTGGCAATTGGGAACTTTTTTCATATAAATTTCCACAAAGAAAGGGGGGCCTATTGAAAGAACAACTCCAAATATTAAATCAACATCATCATCATCATCAAAAGGCACAATATTGAATTTCATATCATTCGGATTTTAACTTTTACAATAAAACTTTAAATCATAATTATCTCTATCAATTTTCATTTTTAAAAATAACAAATCACATAAATTACGGTAATTCATGTTACTATCAAGTTTAACATGGTTGGAAACAAATCTATCATATACGCAACCCTCTAATTGAGAATGTTGAATATTACCGTCGATATAGATCAACGCAATTATGGATGTCGATTTCGATCCCGAACCCGAACCCAAAGCCATTTCGAAATCAAAATAAAATTGATTGTATTATTACAGACGAAAGTTGAATATATAATTTAGTTTTCGGTTTTGTCTCTATATATACCAAAGCTGACAAAAGCAGAAGCGTAACAAGAAACACACGCTCGAAACATTTATATTACCTAAAAACGCAATATGGATTCATGACATTGCAATTAAAAAACTTATATTTGTATTACGTTTTGCTATTTGTTAAGTTTATATAATCAAAACGGTAGACGAGGTTCTGTTTCACAAGTTAAAACGTGAACTCGTGTTATGTTTTGCATTTTTCGTTCTTTATATTTTAACTAAAAACATGATTCCAGTTTCTATTTTTAATACTAAAAACGTCATCTCGTATTATGTTTTCGCTTTTTTAAAAAAAATAAATTTTAGATGAAAACAACACATGAAATGCTATTTTTAATGTTAAAAATGTCAATCAATGTTCTGTATTAAGTTGGTGTTTGAAAATCAATATTAATTTTAGATGAAAAAGACACACGAAATGTTGTTTTCTAATATTAAAACGCACATTCGTGTTCTTGTAAGGTTTTTATTGTTTTATTATTACTAAAAAGGCAAATGACCTGAAGTTTTAGACAGAAAAGAGTATAAAACTAAAAACATAAAAACTATGCAGCAAAAAATCAACTTCTGTAATACAAATCTGTAATAAAAAAACAACTTCTGTTTTACAATCCAAAAAAATTAAGCGGCCATAGGTTCACAAGCACCGTTAAAAACATAATTTAAATATACAACGATTCCAAAATATCAAGTTCTGCTGCTGCGTTGTTGCTGTGCTAAACCATTGTTGCTGCGATGGTCCATCTGCAGAAAATAGATCGAATCAGTTTCTGTGTACTTGATCAGCTATGCCAGGTTAGGAGGTAAAGTTCATGTTACATATACGATTATAAGATACAAAACTAAGGTGTACTTTTCACAATCAGTGTGTGTTTGTGTGTTCATTCAGTATATTTGCAAAAGGAAGCTAAGGGAAATCAAGATGTATCACCTGCTACTGCTTATATATGAAAGCTCTGATTACAAGAAAAATGTACATCCCAAATTTCAGTTTTGTTGACTGGTTAGACGATCAACAAATGTCACGGAGGATGTTTTAACAACTAAAAGTTTGCTAAAAAATATCAAACCTAATACAAGACATCCACTTGTCTCAGTTGATACAACTAAGGTATAGAGGCCGACATAGGCATACACATAACTATAACTATTGACCCCAAAATATGAATAACTTATTACAATGGCCATTGCAGACGTATAGAATTTTAACTCAACTAGGTTGTACCAAAACCATATAATCTGATGAGCTAATATAGTAACTCGGGTGTATGAGATGATATACATGTTTTAAAAGGTGAGAGTATTGTAGCTTACGATTTAGAGTTTAAACTTGAAAAGTAATCATAAGCGCAAAAGCAAGTAAATACGACATCCTAATTATTCAAGGTACTATAACATCATCTTAATTTTAGGAGAACACATTGCACATATATAGGGATGCAATACTACAAAGAAACCACTAAGAACTCTGATCCAGTTATAATTTCATTTTATCCATATAATTTTCAGCTGATCTTGATGTTTGAAATGTCTAATTAAATAATCTCATAAAACCTGTAAAAATTAAAAATATGTAAAATGAAATAATACTTACAAGTCAATTCTTTGCACCTTTCTCCCCGTTAGTCCCACACTTTGGACACCTACGAGCTCTCTTCTCACGTTTTTGGAACACATAGCAAATCCCAAACTTTCATCTTCCAACACTACCATCGGAACTCTGAGAAAACCCAACAATAGTAGAAGCATCATCAAGATCAAAAAAAGTAATAGAATGATCTATAGTTGGACACTCAATAGGCCTCTCAGGACAATGTACAGGGGGAGGCTGATCACTAATAGTATCCTCGGGATGAGGGTGTGGAGTAGGCGCCAGATGGAGATCAAATGAAGGATAAGGATCCCTTGGCCTCTCCTAAATGGCATCAGTACAAGTGCACTGAATACTATATTGCTCAGGTGGAAAGTGTGGAATAGCCTACTCAATAAGGTGTGGAGTAGGCGTCAGATGGAGATCAAATGAAGGAAAAGGATATCTTGGTCTCTCCTGAATGACGTCAGTATCAACCCGATCAGAATGAACTGGTCCGCTAGCATGAACAAAACAATCATGATCATCTCCAAGATGCGTCATCACAGGATCATCTCTAACAACATCATCTCCAACTACATCTACTGTAACAATCTGATCACCTATATCAGCTCATCGACCTCGTCCACCACCACCACTAACACCACCATGTCTACGACGGCCGGAATCTTGCCTCGCATCCCTCTCTCTAACTCTACGCTCATCCAATGTCAATACATTAAAACAATATAATCTAAAATCCCTAACAATATTACAACCATCAACAGCTAAACGATGAACATCTGGAAGAACTGATATTGTTTGATCAGCTATACTCCTCAACAAATCTCCCTAAAAAAAACAAATAAAGGAAATATATGTTTCCAAAATGAACAAGGAAATAAGCAAGTTAAACAATACAACCAAAAAATTGCAACATTAAAACTTACAATGTAACTATGAAATGCACCAGTACGAGAAATAAATGTCACTGTCCTCAGCAAGTACCAGTCATGATAGTCAGGAACTGTACTATCACCACCATCAATCAAATCTGAATGGAAGATATAATCCAAACGATGGTCCCAAAAAGTGATAAATGACTCATGTTTCTGACTAAACTTAATCAACCGATTGCCCTTTAGAGTCATTTTATGAAGCTCAGTAGTATCCTCTAAAACAGGTGGAATAGACTGAACCATGCCAAACCGATGAGCAACTCTGTCAGGCACATGAGTCTCTACAATAAAAATACAGAGAAGAGTCCCATGATAACGCCAGATATGACGACCAGTCAAACATTAAATAGGCAAATCATCAATGATATCAAAATAAGGCTCCTATTTGAAATGGGATGATGCAAGCCCATCTAGAATAGTACGATAAACAGAAACTATATGTTAGTCCTTTAACAATGTAACAAGAATTACAGAAGGGGGGTTGAATGGAATTCTTGAAACTTTTTCTTGAATAAAAATGCTCTAACTCAAATATATATATATAAGTGTGAATTAATTAGCAGAATGCGAAATAGTTACTTGAAATGAATCAAAACACAAGTAATTAAAAACAAGAGTCTTTAAAAACTTTCTGGTGGATTTGAATGGTTCCACCAGAGATATATAATATATATCGAGAGAACTCTGTGTGCAAAAAGCTCACAGCTGCTTACAAAATGACAACAAATAAGAATGAGAGAAATGCTAAGAATACAGCTTACAAATTGTTAGATATATTTGATAATGTTATGGCTAATATAATTTATGTTTAGATTTCAGATCTTACTTAACAGGACAAATCAGTACTTAACCGTTGATCAGTACTTATACTGGAAGTCAGGACTTAAGGATATCAGTACTTATATTATCAGGAGATAATCATCAGAAGTTAGATTTCAGAACTTAAGTGCTGAAGAACGATCAGATAAGGACAGTAGCTGATTAAAGGAAAGAAGATCAAGATAAACATAAGAAGAGATATGCATGAAGAAGGAGTTCCGTGAAGAATGGAATACTTGGAAGAAAAGATATTTGATTGATATATTTTAGGAAGCAGAATTATATTCCATATCAATTAGCGATTATCTTGTAACTGTGTAGTATATAAACACAGACATAGGGTTTACACTAAAAGTATTATTATATTCGAGAAGATTATTCATTGTAACCCTAGCAGCTCTCGTGATATTTGTTCATCACTGAGAGGTAACAATTCCATACTGTAACAGAGTTTATTGTTTCAATAAAGTTTGTTTTCTGTTACTTAAGATATTAAAGTTCGATTTGATTGTATTATACACTGTATTCACCACCTCTACAGTGTGTGTGACCTAACACAAATGTTTATCTCTTTCTATCTGAGTTTCTTAGTTACTATTCTATTATTGCTTCTTGGTTTATATATCACCAAGATTACAAAGTAATAAGACAGGATAATAAAACAAAAACTATCAAGTCTAATACAATGCTACTTCATTACTCTATTCCAGCATCTTTGAATATCTTCATAATTGCATGAAAATGGCAATGCTTCTTTGTTCTCGAAAATCCAGTTGAATAGGCTACCACATTCCATTTGCATACACTCGACACATGTGACTGTGTTATCACTGTCAACAGATATTTGAATTCTTTATCCGTCGGGTTTATGATCATCCGTCGAGTTATTGATCATCCGTCGGGATCATCCGTCGAATTCATTATTGTTTATCCGTCGGGTAGCAATCAGGCACTTGACTTCATTTCATTTATGCAGAATTACAAGACATCGTCTATGTACAATTAATCAACCTATTCTGCATATCTAGTTAAAGTCAACATGACTTAAGTACTACTACAGATTCTAAACAATGTGTATGGAGAAATGTGCTATAGACTTATTGTTACATAAGTTACTCACTCGATGGATAATAAGTCATCATCCGTCGGAACTAAAATGAGTTATCCGTCGGGACTATAATCCTTATCCATCGAGTGCTACATTTTCACTAAGTAAAATCTACCAAGGTGTTTTGTTCATGAAATCATCAAGTGCACAACATATACACAACAATCTCCCCCAATTTATGTCTACTGGAATTGTAGCCATAAATTAAGAGATACTTGATGATAATAAAACACCCTAAAAATACAACTTTAAAAGACAGTAGATAATACTAAGAAGTGCTTCAATTAACAAAATGTACAAAGTTTAGCTCACAGTCATTTTCAAGATGCTCCTCTAGCCTGAGTAGATTTATCTAGTTTCTTGAAGGTCTGGATCTCTTTCCAAGCTTTCTGTTGTTTTCTTCAATCTGATTTTGGAGCTGCCTGTGGAATTTCAGTTCATCAGATTCTGAGAGATTTAGCTTTTCTTGCATTTCCAAGAGAGTCTAATTGTTAGAGATGCTCAATTGGTCTTCTAATCTGAAAAATCTTCTCACTCCTTTGTCATCCATAAACTCCATCAGCCAGTATGGCCTTAGATTCACTCTTCTCCCTGTGTAAGGGATAATTAGAGTCTTTGGGAGTGCATCTTTAGCTCTAACACTCCTTAGTTCTTCAATCTTCTTTAGTACCAATCTTCTTGTAGTAACATTGAACCCAAAGTTCTTCTTGAAAGATGAGTAAACCTTAATCAGTACATCTTGGCTTTCTTGAAGGATCCTGTGAAGTGTCCACTGAATCTCCTTTCCTCCCTTGTACTTGAACACTAACCTTTCAGGTAGGTTTCTGTATGCATCAATTCCTCTCACTTCTTATAGTTCATCTAGATAGAGATTTAGATCAGAAAAATCTTTGATGTCACACAAGTACATATGATCTCCTTTGTTGACTTTAGATTGAGCTTTAACTAGAAATTTGGATTTGAGAGGTGACAACTTCACTTTCTTGACTGCTCTTGACTTTATTCTTTTTGGCTTGCTGAGGATTGGTAAATTGAAGTCAGGAATTGGTATGTTCTCCCATTCTTTTGGCTCATCCTTAGGCACAATAGGTTCACCATGAATGTTCCTGTAAGGATCCAACACCTTGATATCTTCAAATACCACAGAGGGTTTTGATGTTTGAGTTGTAGTTAGAGTGGATTCCTTGGGAAACTGATTCTCCAATTCCTTATCAACAATGTCCAGTTTCCTTTTGGTTCTTTTAGCCAATTCCTTAATTCTTGGAGACTTCTTCTGTTATTCAACTTGCTTCTTTGGATCTTGAGATTCAATGATTTCAGATGGCTGAGCAGAATTTTGTTGTGATGAATTTACAGCATGTAGCTTGGCCAAGATAGCAATTTGCTCTTTCTTTTATTTAGCCTTTTTAGCATCTAGAGCAGCTTGCTTCTTTTCCTGCTTCAATCTAGCCTTTTCTTCTCTCTTTGCTTGAGCAAATTGAGGATGTCCAGCCACCACACAAATTTCTTTCCCATTCCTGAAAATTTTAGCAATTCTCTTTTTGGAAGCTGAATCAGCTAGATCTTTATTGAAAGCAATTGACCTTGACAGAAGCTTCTTTTCATCAGGCTTAGGTGTCTCATACACAGTGTCCAAAGGGTTCTTCAATGATAATTTTGAATAATTCACCCTTGGTTTCAGAATCATTTCAGCCTTTGGAGATTTGATGCAGGATGACTATCCCCTTTCCAGATAGTTCATGCTCATCTCATTCACAGAAATTTGCTTGACTTGAGAGTGATGGATGGCGGACTTTACTAGCTCCTTGACTAGTTCAAACTTTTTTGTATATCCTCATCAATCTTCTCCCAGTTGATTGGCTTCAACTGCTTCATTTCAGCTGCTCTAATGTTGGCTGCTGCTTCATTTATCAGATCTATACTGTTTATAACTGGTGGCTTTGAGATAGTAATTGAAGGCACAATTAATTTACTAATTTGAGTTTGAAGCTTCTCCCCCTCACTTGGTCCTTTATCCCCCTTTTTGTTATCATCAAGTTGAGTAGAGGAGGGGGTTTGAGCAGCCACAAGTTTTTGAAGAAAATCTTTCTGTTGGGCTTGATGAAGATGAATGGCTGTTAAAGATGCTTCAATGGCTGACATTCTTGTATCCAATGCATCTATCTTGGTTGCAAGATCAGAAGTTTTCCTTAATTGCCTCTTGATGTCAAGCATTGTAGCTTCTGGAAGCTTAGAGTCCATTTTGTCTAAAATGACCTTCTTCATCTCCTCAATATCACCCTTGATGGTGTTTACATCCCTATCATGTTGGAAGCCTTGAATTTGTTGAAGTTGCAGAGAGGCTAGATGTGCCTGAAGGAGCTTCTTGGTGTTGGCATTTGAAGTGGTTTGAAGAGCAGTATTTGTCTGATTGATTAGTTGGATCAGGATTGTCTTGAAGTAGTGCTCATCACAGTGCTTTGAAAATTCCCATGATGGCATACTTGATCTTGAACTGGAACCTACTTCTCCCCCTATGTCCATTACTTCATCTTCACTATCCCCACTTTCATCACCAAAGAAATCAGCTGAGCCACCAGTCTCATAATCCACATCACCAGCTGTAGAGGGCAAAGTTGTGATGGCATCCTTAGCTCTTATCATAGACTGTGTGGTATGCACCAGATTGAGCATCCTTTCTGCATTGTCATTACCCTGTTCAGCTAGAAGTTGATAAGCTGGAACAGGGTGAGTAAATGCCTCAACATCAAGGGAGGTGGAATCTATAACAGCTTTAGGTTGCTGAGATAGTCCCTCCCTGTCTGCATCCTGGACATTTATTAACTCACTAGCAATGACATCCATCCTTATAGCTCCAGTACCTGCATTTCTCTCATTTTCTCTCTTTTGTTGCATCAGGGTCTCACCCTGGCTCCCCACCCTCACACCCTCACCTTCACCTTCTAAGGTGGGACTCCTCTCACTTTCTTTTGCCAATCCTGAAGAAATGGATTGCATAATTTCACTCATTTCCTCTCCTTTTTCCTGGGAGCAACCCAGGAAAACACTCTTCTCTCTCAATCCTAATAGTGACTATACAACCACTAATTCTTCTGTACTTGAAATAAATGAAGTTTGAAGCTGTACAGAGATACTCGACGGATGAGTGATATCCATCAGGTGAGTGGTTTTGCTATCCGACGGATAACTGCTGTTAAGCTTATCCGTCGGGATACAATAATTACTCGACGAATGAACAATATCCATCGAGAGAATAGAAATGAATGAACTAGGAATGGAAACTATTGTGGACTCTGTGCTGATTGAAGATATTTTGGGCACAGATGATTCAACAGTTCCTGAAAGAATGGGCAAGTGAGCCAATAAATCATCTAAAAGATGATGCTCACTTGCACTAGATTTTGGCTTCCCCAACAAATTTAAAGAAGGGGAATCAGGAATTGATGTGTTTATCATATCCACATCCAGTGAGTTTGTGGGTGAGTTTGGTGTTTGAGGTGCTTCTATTACTAGAGATTTTGGCTGTGACTCCACATTTATTGGAGTCACATCAAACTGAATTTGTGAAGGTGCAGTGACTATGTCTTTAGCACCAGTTTGCAAAGTGTGTGTACCCTGTGCATCCCCAAGGGTTTTAGATTTCTTCTTTCTGGGATAAGTTTGGGGTGAGCTTGTGTCCCTAACCCTCTTGGCCTGTGCTCTTGGTTGAGAGCTTTGTTCAATAACTACATCCTTTTGGGAGGATGCAGCTAGAAGTGAGCTTTTATCCCTTTTAAGCACTGCAGTTTGTTGGGAAACTGTAGTGTGGCTAGGCTGGGAACCACTCAACTCTCCATCCTTATTCTTGGGGTTTCTTTTATGTTCACCCATTCCCTCACCTGACTTACCCACCTGCACACTCCCCTCTTTGGTTTTGGTAGATTTTGCAACTGGCATCTTTTGAGAGATACCGGAGGGGGCTTTCTTTGATTTCGATTTTGAAATTTTTGCAGGTTTGGTAGCTTGGGTAGGCAACTGTTGGGTCATTGACACGGTTGCCATAGACACACTAGAACTCAAAGAAATTAGTGAGGTTGGAATAGTGGTAGGAATAAATGAACTTACCTCACTTACCTGAGGTGCTTCCATTACAGGGAAGTAGAACAGTGGCACCTCCATGTGATGATTGGCCTTGTTCAAATCTGTGATGAGCCTTCTCTCTTGAACCCAACAATCTAATTTGTTGTTAGGGTTCTCAAGCACAATACCCTCAGAGAGATGGTTAGCTAACATCATAAAGATTCTAGCGTAATACACATTTTTACCTCTCTTATTTAACTCTCCTAGTTTAAAACCTAACTCAAACAACACAAGGTCATTGAAATTATAGAATTTATCTGTAACTAGCATGTAGAGCATGTTAAGCATGGAGATATTGACTGAATCAAAATTACTGACTTTACCTAAAAACCTTTGTCATTACATCACACATAAAACTCCATTCTTTCCTAAGGCCCAGTCTCCTAATGTCACTTAACTTAGAAGTAGAAAAAGCATAGTTCATGGAATTAAGCATATTGATTATATCAGTGTCAGTGTGTGGTGAGGTCACAGTGTTATCAGGAATCTTGAAACATGCTTTTATAACATCAATATTGATACAGAATTCTTTACCTTTAATGGTGAGTGTGATTGTCTTATCTGTTGAGTTGTATATAGCAGTGGTCCACATTTCTTCAACAACTTCACAAAAGATTGTGGGTGATTCCAACATGGCATAGCTAAGCTTGCAATTCTTTACAAAGTCCATCATCTTGTGATAGTCACCAGATTGCTGAATACCTTTACTAATGCAGTGAAATTGTTCTTCTCATAAATAAACCCAGTTTGAGACATAATCTTGACAACGGGCGCCATTGTTAGGGAATGAGAGCTTGAAGAGAAAGAGTAAGTGCTTTGAAAGAGAAAAAAATTTGAGCAGTTGATTTGAGAATGATAAAAGAAAAGCAATTGAAATGAAATAAGCTTTTATACTATCTCAAAAATAACTGCTAAAAATAATAAAGTAAAATAAAGTAACCAATGAAAATTGCCTAAAATAGCCGTTTAAAAAATAAACTGTAAAAATTCCACCCATTATCCGTCATGTTATGCTTACAAACTGTAAGTATACTCGATGGATAATGTTCAGGGAATTAACGGCTGAGATTAAGACAATTCGACGGATGAGGATAGACTGTTATCCGTCGAGTCATAAAATATTCCAGAAAAATAATTGATTTTTATTAGCAAATAGTATACCGACGGATGATTAAACTCGATGGATAAGGATCATCCGTCGAGATGTAAATTTTGACTTAGCCAAAATTCCATCCAAGACTGAAAAATCAATTAAATTTTCGGCTGCATATCAACTTGCAAATTATCTCATATAGATTTAAGAATAATTAAGCATACCTAACTCACTTACCAACCTTGAAAAGGTGGATTCATCCAGTGGCTTGGTAAAGATATCTGCAAACTGCTTCTCACTTAGAACAAAATGCAATTCCACAGTATCATTCATTACATGTTCCCTTATGAAGTGGTACTTGATATCTATGTGCTTTGTCCTTGAATGTTGTACTGGATTTTCAGTGATGGCAATTGCACTTGTGTTATCACAGAAAATAGGAATCCTCTCAACTTGCAAACCATAGTCTAGCAATTAATTTTTCATCCATAATATATGTGCACAGCAACTACCAGCAGAAATATATTCAGCTTCAGCTGTAGAAGTAGAAACTGAATTTTGCTTTTTACTGAACCAGGACACAAGCTTGTTTCCTAGAAATTGACAGGTTCCTGTTGTACTTTTTCTATCAATTCTACAACCTGCATAATCTGCATCTGAATAACCAGTTAGATCAAAACCAGAATCTCTAGGGTACCAAATGCCAAGTTTTGGTGTTCCCTTGAGATATCTGAAAATTCTCTTAATAGCTATTAAGTGAGATTCTCTAGGATCATCCTGAAATCTAGCACATAAACATGTAGCAAACATTATATCTGGCCTACTAGCTGTTAAGTACAGAAGTGAGCCAACCATGCCCCTATAACTTGAAATATCCACAGACTTTTCAGTAGTGTTTAATTCAAGCTTAGTTGCAGTAGCCATGTGTATTAACCCCAATTTTTGGAATTTTTGAAACACGGATGAATAATAACTTTTGCTGATGATGCTGATTAAGGAAAATTATCAGACCACGCTATATAGAAGTACTGTTATGGAAATTTTAAGATCGTATTAGTATTCCATAAAGTAAATGAGTGTATGTAAAGATCGTCAGAATCCAAATTCGAACACTTTAATTTTCCCGTCCCGAGAACCCACCGGATACAGAAAGAATTGAGTAAAGGTAACATGATGAAAATGATATAAATTCAAGGATTTTAAGAAAGGATCATAAAAAGGAATATAAAATATTGAGAAAGGTTTAGGGGAACCCAAGTAATAAGATCCTAGGGATGATCCCTCAAACGATAAACGAGAACGAAAGTTAAGCGAAGAGTATAACAGATAAGCGGTCATTAGCCAAGTAATTAGGGGTTAATCAAAGAGGTTAGTGGATGATGATGTCATCACACCATAAGGAGAAGACATGTGGCAAATGGATGACATAAGTAGGGTGATGTAAGCATGACAAAGTGGGAAGGATTGGTTGGTTGATTGTGAGCCACACATTTTTCACCATGGTAAAAAGTAATTAACAATAAAAGTATATCAACCAATCCAAGGGAAATCATAACACATTTTGAAGGTTGACCTTTCTAAATAACCAAGAAGCTCTCGGCTTCTTCATTCCAAGCAAGAACAAGAAATCAATTTCCAAGATCCAAGCTTTGATAATTTGCAAGGTAATTATCTAAGGTCCCTTATACTTAGATATAACTATCCTAGGAATCTAAGCTTCCATTTCCTTCACAATCTCTTTCAATAAATCATTGAAGAAGAGAGTGAATAGTGTTTTCAAGAACTTAAAACTTTTGATCTTGTGTTTTTGTTTAGATATAGCTTTTGTAAGGATTTTCAAAGGTTGTTTCAAGCTCCTTAGTTACTTCTACTCACCAAGGAAGGTATAATCTCTTACCCTAGCCTTATTATTGAATATTTAGAGCTTTTTATGATTGGTATAGTTCATGGAAAGCATGATTCTTGTATATTTAGAGTTTGGTTGGATTTATAATGAGTTTGAGTTGTAAATCTTGGATTATTGGTTAATGAACTTAAGTATAGCTTTTAGTTCATGTTTGGGGGTAATATAAATTGGAAAATCTTGAGATGTTGGGACTGATGTAGTGAAGTTTGGATGTAGTTTGGTTGTAATGTTGATTGTGGGTTAATTTGTGGATTGATTGGAGTAGTTTAAAATTTGGTAATCGCGTAAACATAGCCGTCGTAATGCCCGATTTACCTTATACTATTTTTGTTCTTAACTTCAGGACCCGTGAACTCACTGTTAGATTCTGACCACTGCCATGTTTAGATAGTTCATGTTACGAGCTTCGTTTTGATATGTGGTTCTCTTGAATCCGATGTACGGTTTAGGAGAAATGACCGTTTTAAGTAACGGCATTTCGCGAACGAACCATTACCCCTCGCCTTACTTTGAAACCTTGGTTAAGGCCCTTAAATGACTAATTGGAGTATGAAACAATTATGTAAAGTGGATTAGGCAGTTGGTAGAGTACTCGTGAAAGAATCGCCTTAAAATTCTTAATGGTTAATTTATTAAAAATGGTGGAGCCGAGGGTACTCGAACGACTTATGTGATTCGTTAAGCGTAGGAGTGACCATAAGCGAACGTTAGGGTTCAATTGGTTAAAGTCTAGTTTCTTAAGAGACCGTGTTTTAATTCTGACTTACGTTGTTCATAGGTTATCGGACCCACTCTAAGCTTAAGTCTATCCGGAAACACTCAGGCATGTTTTCTACCCGTTATACTGTTGTTGTGATGTAAATATACGTATATGCATTATCTTGTGATAAGTGCATGATTGTTATTAGCAAATTTTGCGATATATTGGAGCATGCTGATACGGTATATATGCATGTCTGTTTCGTAATCTTGATATCTAATTGTTGATTGAAATGCTTATAAGTTGCATAATACCTATGCTAGAGATAAGCAGTAGTTGCGTATACCCTTAGTATAGGGGACCCAAAGGTGAATATTTTCTAAATTGGAAGTCGATTTTCCCGAGTATAATATATATATATATATATATTTATATATATATATATTGATATAGTTTTCAAAACTAGTAATCGAATAAGGTTTATTCGATAACTTTATTTTATTTAATGAATATTATTTTGAATATTCATTTGAGGACTTATGACTCCACTTACTTTATTTAATGAATATTATTTTGAATATTCATTCGAGGACGTATGACTCCGCTTCTTTTATTAAATAATATTCTTTATTTTATTATAGAATAATGTTATGATAATCAAACTTATTTTCGATTATTCAAATAAAGATCGTACTTTCGTATAAGTATATATTTGGTTATTTATTATTCATTTCAAGTATGAGTTTTAAAACTTCTACTTCAATTATTTTTATAAAGATTATCCTTTATGGGAATATTATTTAAGTAATAATATTCAGATATTTTCTCCAACATATCAGGACTGATTTATTTTATTAAATCAGCGTTACTCTAAACATTCTTTAAAATGTTTTCGAGTCTTCAAAATGATTTTTAAAAGTTAGAGCGGATCCCAAAACTCATTTTTAGATTTAAGATCTTCCTTGCGAAGGGGATTTAAATACTCGCTCAAAACCTGAGGGATCCGGCTCTGTGGTGTATTTTATATTCGCAACGAGGTTGCTGTTTTGAGAAAACATTTTGATTACTTGCCCAACGTTCGGGAAGTAAGTCCATCTATTTGAGTCGGCATAAGCAACATGGGCTCAGTGGGCGTCCATGAAAGTGTAAGTGGCTCAGTGGGAGTCCATCAATGCGTAAGTGGCTGAGTGGCAGTCCAACATAGGTCCTAATACGGCCAGGGTGATGACCAGTGGGGAATTCGTCCATCTACTAGTAGAAAAGGTTACTTATTGGTATCTTTGCCTGATCAGCAAGATATCAGGTTTATGCCAAGGTTTTCTTCTTTCAAAATTCATTGGATATTATAAATCTGTTTATACTTTTCATAACAGAGGTTTCCAAGGAAAGTATGAGATATATATATATATAGGTATATATATATATATCGGGACTTAATGAAGTATCTCGTAACTTCATTTCTTTTGAATGATATTTCAAAGATTAAATCTTTCAAATCTTATCTTGTAGTCTCATCTATGTGATGAACTTTTGAAACTGATTATACCTTGAACGGTGGTAGTTCAAGTAGTATTCAGAAAAGATATAAGTATATTGAAGTATCTTGTAACTTCACCTTTTCAACTTATATCTGGTTAATGATTATCTAATGCATGACAAAGATTTTCAGAAAAATGTTGAGACAAGTTTAGTGATAAGTGGCATTTTATACCACTTAGAACGTCTTATAATAGCTTAAATTGAAGTCTTGAAATCAAGTATTTTGTGTATTTGATGCGTTTTTCTAGTGTTTGTGCATTTCAGGGTATTACTTGCATTTGTGGAGAGATTTCATCAAAAAATAAGCCTTGGCATGTGTTTGGCATTGCAAGTGGGAAGATAGGAGAAGAATGCAGCAAAGAACGGGAGCAAAAATATAGCATTTTCCAGAAGGGGTCTGAGCGCCCGCTCAGCTCTGCTGAGCGATCACTCAGGAAGCTGAGCGCCCGCTTAGGAATGCTGAGCGGCCGCTCAGGGACGGAAATTTAAAATAATTATTTTAGACTCCCGATTCTGTTAAGCTTTCAACTTCTGAGATAGTTGGGTTTTGTGGGACTCCTATATAAGTAGTTTTCAGAGACGTTTCATATAGTGTTGAATCGTAGTATCAAGCGAGGAGCGAGGAGATAAGGAAGAAGACCGTTTTAGCACATCGCAACAAAGCGGAAGCATATTTTCTTGTGATTCTTTATTTTGTTGTAACATTGGATGCTAGTTTTCTTTACTTTAAACCTATTTACTCTTGTGACGTACTCTGATTTAATATAAGTAGTTTTAATTATTATTCTCGTGTGTTATTATCATGTTTTCATATGAACCCATGGTGACGATGAGTTCAATCATGGGCTAATCGTGATCATGGGGTCGTAACAGATTTGCTATGGAATTCTTTAGTTAGTTGTTTAATACCTTAGTGTATGATGATTGTATGATATCTAGTATTGGTTGTGCTTATTCGTCTTATGTGCATCGCGAACATATAAGATAGGGTGTTAATCTCTTGTGAAGCGACGGTGGATCTTGAGGTTTAGAACTTGCCATGCTAGCATAGGTTCATGTATGTGTATGCATGATTAGTGGGTAACTCTAACCGTTTTACTTGCCCTGTGTAATCTTAAGGAACAACTTGTGCTTAAATCGTTATGTTGTCAAATTCTATGGACATATAGGGTCTCAACATAATTGATGCCTATTCAACTTCTATCTTAATTGTGGATGCTTTGTAGAATGGTATTAGTACAATGAAAGTTGGCTTTTATCAGTTTTGTGTTGTTCGATTAATATTATCACTGTTACATGCTAAGGGTAATAACAATAACTATTGAAGGAAGTAGTAATGAAGTTGTGATCTCATGTGTGTTTAATATTGTTAATTCAAGTGTCAATTAAGTGTCTAATTCTCGTAGTTAATTATAGTTAATAATTAGTTAATCAAATCTAGGTGTTATTGTCTTGACATTGAGAAGTAATTATACATTGGTGAGTGAGTATTAATTGAACATAATTAGTCTGAGTCTATGTGGGAACGAACTAGAAAGTAATATATATTACTTGCGAACGCGTATACTTGCGTGTATTATTAGCGCGTGTTTTCTCCCTAACAGTTAGATATATGAGATCACCTTGCAATGATATTTTTTTTATACAGTTATAAACTGGAACTCTGTGTATATTATACATGGCATAGGATTTCAAGATTTTGAAAAGTATATATACATATATACTAAATATTTTGCGACTTGGTCGCATTAAGAGATCAAACTTGGTTCATTTCTTTTTGACCAAGACTTTCATGAGTACTGTGAGAATGCTCATATTTTGTAAATTAGTATGCATATTATTTCGGTGGGCTTGTTGCTCACCCTTGCTTTCTTCCTTCATCACACAACAACAGATAAAAAAGATGAACAGGACCAAGCTTCCAATTCGCAAGCGGTTAGGAAACATTCCGCAGTTTTCTGAAAGCGTTGATGCCGTGTAGCTGAGGTAGGATCAACCAATAGGCTAGGCTTTCGACTTTTGATGTACCAGACTTATGTATATTTATGAATTGTAATAATGGTAAAGAATATGTAAATTTATTCAGAATCTCTTTTAAGGTGTAATGGTTTATAATTGTGGAATAAAATGACCTGTGTTATTGTTGGATATTCATCTTCGAGACTATAACTTGTGGTGTGTGTGTATATTGTGGGGTCACAGTATGCAGTAGTTGGTTGATTATTAAGATTAAGTATTATTAAGGGAAATAAAACTTGTGACAACCCGGATCCCCGACCCTGGATTTGGGGGTGTTACACCATGGGAGTTTTTGCAGATGTGCATTCCATTAGATCAAACTTCTTTAAAAGATCAACAATATATTTAGTTTGACTAATGAATATTCCATCACTAACTTGCTTAACTTGCAAACCAAGAAAGTAAGTTAGTTCTCCCATCATACTCATTTCATACTTACTTTGCATCAATTTGGCAAACTTTTTGCAAAGTTTCTCATCTGTAGAGCCAAAGATAATATCATCTACATAAATTTGAACAAGTATACTAGAGCCATTAACATTTCTAAAGAATAAAGTTTTATCTACAGTACCTCTTGTGAAATGATTTTCCAAAAGGAACTTTGATAAAGTGTCATACCAGGCTCTAGGTGCTTGCTTCAATCCATAAAGTGCTTTCATAAGATAATTGACATGTTCTGGAAAGTTTGGATCTTCAAAACCATGTTGTTGACTGACATAGACTTCCTCCTCCAAATCTCCATTCAGAAAGGCACTTTTGACATCCATTTGATAGAACTTGGAATTGGCATGGGCGGCATAGGCTAAGAAGATTCTGATGGCTTCAAGTATTGCAACATGAGCAAATGTTTCATCAAAATCTATTCCTTTTTGTTGACAATAGCCTTTAGCAACCAATCTGGCTTTATTCCTGACTACTATGCCATTTTCATCCATCTTGTTTCTGAATACCCATTTGGTGTCTATTGGATTCTTTCCTTTAGGCTTGGGCACCAGCTTCCATACATTATTCCTTTCAAATTGGTTTAGCTCCTCCTGCATAGCTAAAATCCAATCAGGATCCAACAAAGCTTCTTCTACCTACTTTGGTTCTTCCTTGGAAAGAAAGCTGTTGTATAGACAATCTTCTTGAGTTGCTCTCCTGGTTTGAACTCTAGAAGAAACATCACCAATTATGAGCTCAAAGGGGTGATCTTTTGTCCATTTTCTTTGTTGAGGTAGATTAGCTCTAGATGAAGATGCCTCATTGTTGTCTTGATGTGTGATTGAGTTTTAATTGTTAGAAACTCCCCCTGAGTTTTGGATCTTTGATTTGAGAAAGGGGAATTTTTTATAGGTGATCTATCCTGACTTCCTGATCCTTTTGATAACCCAACAGATGGTGAATTTTGAGTACCGATGGATGAAGCTGGTTATCTCCGACGGATAACGCAGATTGCCTCCCGACGGATGAAGCATTATGCAACTCGACAGATGTTGAGTTTTGTGCTTCATTGGTAGTAGATTTTTCTGCATTATCCTTTGATATTGTTTCTTGATCACTTTGATCATCACTAACCATCTCCACATTGTCGAATTTGAGGCACTCATGGTAATCTCCATCTTGAAGTCCTTCAATCTTTTTATCATCAAACACAACATGTATTGATTCCACATCAATGTTGGTTCTTAGATTGTAGACTCTATATGCTTTACCAACAACATATCCAACAAAAAATCCTTCATCTGTTTTAGCATCAAACTTCCCATTTTGATCAGTTTGATTTCTCAGAATATAAAATTTGCAGCCAAAGACATGAAGAAAATTTAGAGTTGGCTTCTTGTTCTTGAACAATTGATAGAGAGTCATGCATCTTGCTTGATTAACTAGGGAAATATTCTGAGTGTAGCATGCAATATTTATAGCTTCAGCCCAGAAATATGTTGGCAGTTTAGATTCTTCAAGCATTGTCCTTGCAGCTTCAATAAGTGATCTGTTCTTCCTTTCCACTACTCCATTCTGTTGTGGAGTTCTTGCTGCTGAAAACTCATGCAGAATCCCATTTTCCTCACAGAATGCTCTTATGACTGAATTTTTGAACTCAGTTCCATTGTCACTCCTGATTCTTCTAACCTTGAAATCATGATGATTATTGACTTGCCTTATGTGATTGATGATGATTTCACTAGCCTCATCTTTAGACTTTAGGAAATGTGTCCAAGAAAACTTTGAGAAATCATCTACAATTACTAGGCAAAATCTTTTCCTTGAGATGGACAACACATTTACTGTTCCAAACAAATCCATGTGTAGAAGTTGCAAAGGTTCTTCAATTGTTGAATCAAGTTTCTTCCTGAATGATGCTTTAATCTGCTTCCCTTTTTGACAGGCATCACACAGTCCATCCTTAGAAAACTCCACTAGAGGAATGCCTCTAATCAGTTCTTTCTTTATTAGCTCATTCATGGTCTTGAAGTTTAAATGGGATAACTTCTTGTGCCATAGCCAACTTTCATCCTGACTTGCTTTACTGAGAAGACAAGTAACAGATTTTGTATTAGGTGAGTTGAAATCAGCTAGGTACACATTTCGTTTTCTCACACCAGTGAGAACCACTTTGTTGCTTCTTTTGTTAGTCACAACACAGGCTTCTGAGTTAAAGGTTACTGAGTTGCCTTTATCACAAAGCTGGCTGACACTCAACAAGTTGTGTTTGAGACCATCCACTAAGGCAACTTCCTCAATGATGACATTGTCCTTTGAAATCAAGCCATATCCCACAGTATAACCCTTGCTGTCATCTCCAAAAGTAATACTTGGTCCAGCTCTCTCCTTGAACTCTGTGAGCAGGGTAGAATCACCAGTCATGTGTCTTGAACAACCACTATCCAAGTACCAAAAATTCTTTCTGTTTCCCTGCACACATCAAAATCAAATCAAGTTGATTTTGGTACCCAAGTTTCCTTGGGTCCTGCCTTGTTAGCTTTCTTTTTCTGTTTCTTAGGCTTTATCTCATTTGACTTAGGGATATCAGATTCATCCTTGGTCATTTGAGTTGGGCCTTTGACACCATTCATTGCAACATAATTATCATACATATTATAATCAACAGTTGAAGGCATGCTAAATGGCATTTGTGGCATACTAAATGCAACATAATAGGGATTAGGTGCAAATGGCATATTAGAAAACTGTGCATTCAAATTCTGTGTAGACATAGCAATTATAGGCATGGGAGGTATTGCATTCATGTTAGGAAAGTGAGGTGGCACAGACATGGAAGCAGACATGGCAGATTTGCAATTAACAGATAAATAATTTACACTACCACACTTGACACAAATTTTTCTAGGAGCATATTTATCAGGTGTGTAGTTATTGTGTTTGGTAATCCCTACTTTACCATTTCTATTATTTTTCTTTTTAACCTCTGTTTTCACCTCAATCTTTTCAAGTCTGTCACTTAACTGTTTGACAGTCATGTGACCAACATTAGCCTTTTCCCCTTTCTTAACTTGACTCGATTCTCCTGAAACAAAGTTCTTGGAAACAGATCCATACTTTTCATTCAGCTTAACAAGTTTGGATTTACTGATAGGCTTGCTTATAGCCGACGGATGAGGATTTTCATCAGTCGACGGATAACCCTTTTTGTTATCCGATGGATGATCCTCATCATCTGTCGAGTCTACATCTGTTAGCACTCCATCCACCAAATTTGGTTCTAGTTTCTCCTTGTTCTTTTTCCATGCTGCATCACAGAAGGACTCGATTCCTTGAACTTTGGTAAGTTGAGCATGAACATCTCTAGATGTTTTCCATGCCTTAATCACCTCCTGTTCACGCTCGAGCTGCTTCTTCAAAATTTCTTCTTTCTTCAAGGACTCAGTTAATTCCTCCTTGGCAATTTTACACTCAATTCTTAATTTTTCAAAATCAATGAACTGAGACTCTAGCATATTATTTCTCTCACTCAAAAACAAATTATTTTCTTTGATTTTAGCATTTTCTTTAGTAAGAGACTTAAGTGTAACACGAAAATGATATAACTCTATAGACATGTCATTTATAGCATCATTACACTCAGCTTTAGATAAATATGCTAGGTTTGTAGTAATTACCTGATTACTTGAAGAACTTATTTCTGTTTCATCAGACTTGGCCATTAGGGCTAGATTGACATAGCTGACATCTTCATCTTCATCCAGACCATCTATTGCCCAGTCATTTTCTTATGTAATGAAAGCCCTTTCCTTTTGTTTGAGCAGCTCAAAGTATTTTTGCTTATAATCCACAGGCTCAAACTTTTTCTTACTGGAATCTGACTTCCTACACTCACTGGCAAAGTGCCCTGCCAAGCCACATTTGAAACATTTGAATTTTGATTTATCCACCAAGTTTCTATTTGGCTTGCTTGCTCCAAAGTTCTTTTTGAACTTGAGCTTGGCAAATCTTCTCGAAAGAAATGATAAATGTTCATCAATGTATTCCATGTCATCTTGGCTCAAAGAATCTTCACTTTTTACTGCAAGCCCCTTGCCCTTGTTTTCACAGACCCTTGAAGTTGACTCAACAGCTTCCATCTTCATCTCCTTCTCTTTCTCTAACTCGGCAACTAGTGCAATGGACCCTCATTTCTTCTTTCCTATCTCCATCCTCTCATCTTACTCTATTTCAAGCTCATAAGTTTTTAGGATGCCATACAGTCTCTCCAAAGTAAACTCCTTATAATCTTGTGAGTTTCTTAATGAGACTGTCATTGTTTCCATTCCTTTGAAAGAGATCTAAGGAATTTCAGATTGAAGTCTTTTGTCTGATAGACCCTTCCATGCAACTTTAGAGCATTTTGAAAACCTACTAAAAATGTCAGTGACAGACTCACTTTCTTCATTATGAAAATGCTCATATTGCTTAATCAGTAGCTTCATCTTATTTTCTCTAACTTGCTCAGTGCCATCACAGATGATCTGTATTGTATCCCAAACATCCTTGGAAGTTTTGCAGTTGATAATGTTGTCAAACATATCACCATCAACTCCATTAAACAGGATATTCATGGCCTTTTTATCCTTCCTGACTTGTTCAATATCAGGATCAGACCATTCATGCCTTGGCTTGGGGACAGATGGCTCATTTCCAGTTGCAGCTCTCATTGGAACATGAGGGCCTCTTTCTATGCAGTCCATATAGGCCTCATCTTGAGAAAGCAAATGAAGATGCATCTTTACCTTCAAATGATGGTAATTATCTTTATCCAGAAAAGGAATCTTGACTCCAACATCCTTCTTGTTCATCTTGCTGTATTGTTTTGATCTTTAAACTCTTTGTTCTTCAAGAGCTTGCTCTGATACCAATTGTTAGTCCCTTAACAATGTAACAAGAATTATAGAAGGGGGATTATGGAATTCTTGAAACTTTTTCTTGAATAAAAATGCTCTAACTCAAATATATATATAAGTGTGAATTGATTAGCAGAATACGGAATAGTTACTTGAAATGAATCAAAACACAAGTAATTAAAAACAAGAGTCTTTAAAAACTTTCTGGTGGATTTGAATGATTCCACCAGAGATATATAATATATATCGAGAGAACTCTGTGTGCAAAAAGCTCACAACAGCTTACAAAATGATAACAACTAAGAATGAGAGAAATGCTAAGAATACAACTTACAAATGTTTCTCTCTTTCTATCTGAGTTTCTTAGTTACTATTCTATTGCTGCTTCTTGGTTTATATATCACAAAGATTACAAAGTAATAAGACATGATAATAAAACAAAAACTATCAAGTCTAATACAATGCTACTTCATTACTCTATTCCAGCATCTTTGAATATCTTCATAATAGCATGGAAATGGCAATGCTTCTTTGTTCTCGAAAACCCAGTTGAATAGGCTACCACATTCCATTTGCATACACTCGACGCATGTGACTGTGTTGTCACTGTCAATAGATATTTGAATTCTTTATCCGTCAGGTTTATGATCATCCGTCGAGTTATTGATCATCCGTCGGGTTGTTGATCATCCGTCGAATTCATTGTTGTTTATCCGTCGAGTAGCAATCAAGCACTTGACTTCATTTCATTTATGTAGAATTACAAGACATCATCTATGTACAATTAATCAACCTATTCTGCATATCTAGTTAAAGTCAACATGACTTAAGTACTACTACAGATTCTAAACAATGTGTATGCAGAAATGTGCTACAGACTTATTGTTACATAAGCTACTCACTCGATGGATAATAAGTCATCATCCGTCGGGACTAAAATGAGTTATTCATCGGGACTATAATCCTTATCCGTCGAGTGCTACATTTTCACTAAGTAAAATCTACCAAGGTATTTTGTTCATGAAATCATCAAGTACACAACATATACACAACACTATACGCCCAACCATCTCCTTAAAAGAAAGATAGAAAAGCCACCTAAATAACAATTAAATATATTAATATAAACACCGATTAAAGTATTGCTAAAATCAAAAATGTTAAAAGTTGTTTCTTCATGTTAAGTAAATACAAATATTTCTAAAACCCAATTAAGGGATTGGTGAACCCTAAATCTTTAAAACAATTAAAGTAGTTTCATCATTTCAAATTATAAAGTTCGGTTCCTAGGGTTTAGGGCCTTACGGTCCTAAACCCTGGGATTAGTTAGTGTTTAAGATCTACTGTTTAGGGCCTAAATGCCCTAAACACTAAATCTTAAACCCTAAATCGGTAAACATAACTTGCAACTATCTTCATGTTAAGTAGATACAATTATTTCTAAAACCCAATTAAGGGATTAGTGAACCCTAAAGCTTTAAAACAATTAAAGTAGTTTTATCATTTCAAATTAAAGATAGAAAAGCCACCTATATAATAATTGAATATATTAATGTTAACACCGATTAAAGTATTGGTAAAATAAAAAATGTTAAAAGTTATTTCTTCATGTTAAGTAAATACAAATATTTCTAAAACCCAATTAAGGGATTGGTGAACCCTAAAGCTTTAAAATAATTAAAGTAGTTTTATCATTTAAAATTATAAAGTTCGGTTCCTAGGGTTTAGGGTCGTAGGGCCTTACTGTTAGTGTTTGTGCCCTAGAGACAACACTATGATGTTTTAGTTAAAGATATTTGGATTATTAATGTTTATGTTCTATCGATTATTCCCTTTATAATTTATTAATTCTTAATTTAATGTGATATAATTGTTAGATTAATAAATGTCCTTGAAATATGATATGCAATTCTATATCTCTAAGTACGTGACTTATAAATAAGATTATGAGAATAGTATCAATATTTTTAAAGGTCCCTTGTCGAGTATTTATTATTAAGGGACAATAATAATGCATTAAGACTAGTGTGTTTGTTGACTGATGATCACATCTCATTGATCATACGTATATTGATACTAAATTCAAACACACAGGCAGATGTATATGTACATGGTGTTGGACATACCCGATGTGAGATTCTACATATCTGTTGTGTCATAAGTAATTCTCACAGTGATAATGATGTAATGGTCCTTAGACCTGAAGTCATTATATTTTTATACGAGAATTAATATACATTAATTCCATTAAAAGTTATCATTGACCATGTAATGATAAAAGTGGACATTGGGTATCTTATGAATCGTATGAGAAATATGAATGATCTAGATGGGATTTAACCCTCCTATTTTAGGAGTGATATTATTGGCCTCTTGTGTGTGAGCTAGACTGCGAAATGCGTGGCCACACTCAAATGTTGATTTGATATGATAGTCTACTCATTGATCAAGGAAACCTGGATTAAACATTGATGAGGATGACACATTACATGCCTCTAGTTTAATCTATAATATGTGGTTAAAGGGATTATATTACATTGTACGTTATTCACGAAAGGTTTAATCGATCACCGATTCAATTATTATTATTTGGGTAGCAATGATGTATTACTAGATGCCGCTCATTGTTTACGATTTTAAATTAGATTTAAAATTCGTTGCCAATGTAATAATAACGTATAGGGTCACATACAAAGAATGTTTGAAGGATTATTTAATTTAAATTAAATTAAAGTAATTTGAATTATTTATAATATTAATTAAGTTTGACTTAATTAATTAGATAAATAATGATATTCAAATTTACTAATATTAATTATGAAATTTATTTGTTAAATAATTAAGTGAGACTTAATTATAATACAAATAAGAATTTTGAATTAATAATAACTCCTAATTAGTTAAGAGTTATAATTCATTTTTCTACTCTCTATATAATATCTCTTGTGTGGCTGATTTTTAGTGTGCAAGACTTTTACTAAAACCCTAGCCACCAAAAGAGAAGATGGAGAGAGTAAGAAGAAATGAGTTTGTGTTAGTACACATCCAATCCTTGAGTTCAAGCATTCGTGTGGATACCGATAGAGCGTAGATCGCGAGAGCGGGATGCGTGGTGATTGAACAAGCTTTGGATCTCCATTAGTCAATCAATTTGTAAAGCTTCTTAAGGTAAACAATCTGATCTATGAATTAAATATCTATTTTTCGCATGGATCATGCGGTGGGTTTCGATTTTTTGGTTTTTTCACTTTTAAATTACTGTTTCCATTACGTTTATGTGCTAAAAACCCTTCACTTACGGCCCTAAACCTAGAATTAGTTAGGGTTTAAGATCTACTGTTTAGGGCCTAAAGGCCCTAAACACTAAATCTTAAACCCTAAATCAGTAAACATAACTTGCAACTATCTTCATGTTAAATAAATACAAATATTTCTAAAACCCAATTAAGGGATTGGTGAACCCTAAACCTTTAAAACAACTAATGGATTTGTCAACCCTAAAAGCAAAAATAAAATACAAAAGTAGTTATACATGTCTCCGTATGGCGGCGCAAGCTGACCATCCCAAACAGGAGAATAATGTAAACGCATAGTTGTAGGAATCGGAGCAAGAGTAGGCAACCTCTCCCATGCCCATAACTGAAGCAACAAAAGACAACCAAAAACCTCTTTTTTCCTGTCTTGCATCCCTTGTATAGCTCCCTATACAAAAATATAAGGACAGCAGCTCCCCACGCATACTCTCCACATGTGTTCAAGTCTCGAAGAAAAGGTAGATACATCGGATGAATACAACCTCCATAAGTATCAGTAAAAAGCACACCAGCAATAATGTGAACCAGATGACACCTGGTCTGGTTCCTAACCTCATCTAATGATGCATCCTCTGAAAGATAATGGGGAGTAAGAGATATGAAAAAAGACAATGGAATTCTGGCTCCATTAAGGCGACTCAACTCAGGCACATGACCAAAAATAGAAGCAACTAACTCAAGCAAAGCATCACCAGGCCCGGGGATGTCATCAACAATAAGAGCACGCCCATCAACAGGAAGGCCCAGAAGGACAACAACATCCTAAAGAGTAACATTCACCTCTCCCATAGGTAGATGAAATGTATGGGTCTCCGGCCTCCATCTCTCCACCAAAGCAGATAATAAACTCCAATCAAGCTATAATGTAGAAAGCCTAGCGACACCATAAAACCCTGAAGAATGTAAAAATGGTATCATACGACGATCCAACCTAATAGTTTCCTTGTTGGGATTTAAGTGTCTACATCTCATAGCATCACCACCACCTCCTCTCCAAATCTCTGCAAACCTATGCTTCGGCTGTAGATGAAGAAGGCTACCATCAATGGATCCTGGATTAATAGACTGCAAATAGACATTTGTCCCGGATTAAACATTAACAAATAAATAAAACACAAATACAGTAGATACATTTCAAAAACAATCTACACATGATGGCCATATATACAAAATGGAGTGAAAGTATATATAAAAATGTAGTGCCTTGTTTTTCTATGAGATCATACAAGTGTTGTTGATACCTTTTTTTCTCCAGATCTTTATACACATAGCTCCAATATGATATTGAATTTTATGTCATTAGATAGAGTCTATACAGAGAGTTGAGGGAGAACGTACATGAGTGAAATTATTATCTTGTTTGCTCCACAATAGATGCCCCATTAGGAAGCCTACTCATAGCTTGTCAGTATATGAAATCCTATGTGAGGGTGTAATAGTAATTAAAGCTAAGCCCCGTGCATATGCATATGTTAACAAAATGACCTACACATATAATATGTGAACACCCATCAGGGGAGCTGTTTGGAATTTTCAGAGGTAATCGTTCCTATCGAAGTCTTAGAAGATGGATGTTTGACGTTTATGTCCAGGTTATCTATACCGCTCTAGAAAGCCATTTACATTTATTTTAGTGAAGTAGCCATGGGTGGACTTTTTATCACTGGTGGGTAAATAACATATGTAGTTCAATTGTTTCACTAGTTTGCACTTCAGATTCTATCATGTAGTATACACCAGGTGCATTATAATACAATACACCAGGTGCATTCTAATACACCAGAAAAGACTTCCAAATACACCAGACAAATAAACCAAGAACATCTTAATACAATAAAATACTATGCATTTTGACAAACACATGGTGGGAAATATATAGAATTTACATAAAATTAACCTAAATGTAAACACATAACCACAACAACAACTACAAAACACATAATCATATCAACTACAACATGAAAAAAATAATGAATGAAAGATATAGGAGGGAAAACATACATTAAAATCCATGAAAGTTATAGAAAAGAACTTTGATAAACACTAATTTGATAACGAAGAAGACACCAAAACCGACGAACTGAGATGGGAGAATTGGATGAACAGAGAAGATTATTGGAAGGTGTATTCCGGTGAATCGTGCAGGGAAGCAGGTTCGGTGTTTCTTAGTCTGACAGTTATGGGCCGGTGTTAGCAATATTCTGATTTTGATATAGTATAATAATTATTCTGATTTTGATAGAGAAGAGGAATGGGCCAGGTTTGTATAAAAATGTTAAACGAAAATACGTTTTTTCTTATTTGAACGCACGCGAGGGTCTATTATAGAGTGACATTTGGGGCCAAATATTAGAAAAGTGACATTGAGGGCCATTTGACCCCAAATAGTGAAATTTGGGGTCTTTTTTCTGAAATTGCTCAAAATACCCATTTTAAAACACATAAAATATCATTTTGGTTGCCCATTTCATAATTGGGTAAGTGTAATATGCATTTGGGAATTGGTTATTTAAGAAAATTACTAAAAATACGGATTTCTAGTTTTAGTATTACCATTGAAATACGTATTTGTCAAATGTGTATCTTAAAAAAAATTGGATACCCATCTAACAAATGTGTATCTAGTACAAAATAGGATACCCAAATGGCAAATGTGTATCTCAAACAGTATTTTCAGTCATTCACTTCCAGAATGGGTATTTTCAACATTTACACCAAAAGATTGTTGTTTTTAACATTCTTTCAAATTTATATGGGCTTAATTATACTTTTACGATCAAGATTTATATAAATATATACATTGACCATCAACCTATAAAAATGCACGGTCCAGCCATCCATGTTTGTTTCGTATGGTTCAACATTAACCATTGGATCAGAAAAAAAATCACGATTCAACCTCTCTTTCGCCTTTATACCCTTACTTCATCGTCTGTCTCCCCTTCATCTCTCTCGCAAATTAATAGAATCAAATCAATATTAGGAACTCTTCGTCTTGAAATTAATTCTCTTTACAACTTGTCTACATCTTCCATTTAAAAGAGCGTCGACGCGTAACCTTCACTCTTATTTTCTTTTTTTATAAAATATTATTAGCATATACTTAGCATAATTGAAATTGTGCTTTGATTCAATGTTGTGGAAGCAATCCGAGTTAGAAGAAAAATATTTTTTGAAGTTATTAGGTCAAATTGGGAAAAAGAGAATTGATTTAGACGACTAGGTGTATCAAGTATTATTCTGTAATTAAGTAATTTTACAGTCGATTTTTCTTATGCTTGATTAAATAATTATTTGAATTATTTAATTATTTTCAAAGTTTTAATTGTATTTGAATGTTGTAATTAGGGAATGCTTGATTAAGTGAAATATTGTGATGGGTCACGCTTAACTTAAAATAAATTCTTAAAATAGTTACTTAGTGTTGGAAAATGTGGGTAATAGTCCCACATTGCTAATTCAATTTGAGCCATAATTTGAGTGGACAAATACTGCATGCGCGCAACGAGCGACACTTGGAATGCGTTCTCCTCCGAAAGAGCTTTGCGAGACACTTTAAATTACTCAAAATGAGTAGGAGATGGATGAGATATGATCATCCAAAGTTAGTCTCTTAGTAGTGGAAATTTATGGAAGAAATGAAAGGCTCACATTGATTTTGCAAAGGAGCATACATAGCTTTATATAGAAAAACACTTATGTAGTGCAAATGTGTTACTTGTGTATTGCTCCAACACCTACATGCACGCATGGGGTGCAAATCTTGGTCTTTCGAGGGACAAACTGAGGTTTGCGAAGCCTTCGAGTTTGCCCGTGTGTGCGACGTGTAGACACGAATGTAGCAGAAAATTGGCCCGAATAATCAGGACTAGTTTTGCTAAATTTAATTTTCACCGGGCTTGGGCTTTTAAAATTTTAATTCATTTTGACTACAAATTATTATAATTGATTTGACATAATAATCTGATTCAATTATGGATTTAGTTTATTAATCGACTGATTAATTAACGTGTTTTATTAATTACGCATGGGGTAGCGCACACGTTTCCTCGAACCTATATAATATCGTATCAGGCTTAGGGTTATTTATTAATTCGATATATAACACACAACCGCCTCCTAAACACAGACCCTACCCTCTCTCTATTTTGGTGATAGTTTCTTACTCCGTTCTAGTTCACCGAATGTGTTATTCGTGTAACATCGCTGTCTTCTCATTTTTTCATGGGAGGCTAACGACTCGTACATACGGTGAGGGCCGTAATAACTTTAAGGAGACAGTTATATGACTGCACTCGAGAACTTCTTCTTCATATCCTTTTTACTGGTTATGTTATTCGCACACACTTACATTATATGTATTAATCACAAAATTGTGGTTACTCTCTTAAAGCTATTATTATTTATTATCTGTGATTAATTGTGACGGCCTCAACCCCGGGGTCAGGAGTTGACGTCACTAAACACAATTACCAAAAATATAAACAACAGAATTATTATTAAAATATACTAACTTGACCCCAAACCAAGATCCGATCCAGGTTCAAGTATAATTCAGGTTCTCATTATTACAAACTTTTTATTCAACATCTAAGACACACTAACTTTATTTAGCAACTCCTCAGACCTCATGGCCTGATACAAACTACCTCAGAGGAGCCGGGTCCGGTAGGGGCGGGAACATAGGTCGGTCTGACTGACCTTCTAGGCATCTGCGAAATATACATAACAGTTTGCAAGGGTGAGCATAATCGCTCAGCAATACCAAAGTATGAATAACAGAATAAAGCAGTAATGTAACAATAATAGGAACATAACTGTAATCATGATAGCAACATTATGCAACAAAATCAGAGAAAACTGGATACCACTAACTAGCATGCTTCATCAAAACAACATAATAGAGTGCTGTAAAAACACCAGAGTCCAATTTTTTAGCATGCTAGTCACACTTGTAAAATTACTGTATCAACTATTCGTACCCTTACGGGAATCGTAAAACCAAATCAGATACGTAATGGATATGTGTAGACAGCTGATCAGGCTATCAATACCAGACGGCTCCAACTGCCATCTCATTTATGGCTCAAACTGCCATCTCATTTATGGCTCCAACTGCCATCTCATTTATCTGTTCCGGAACTCAGAGACTAGCTAGGTCTCTGACCTGCTGGACTAATCGGTTATACAGTGCGCGCAACCGAATTAGCCTCTTACGCCACCTCAATAGGCCTACTCTGGCCCCAATGTATCCCATATCTGATCGTTTTAATCCAGTTTTCAAAATCATCACTTTTACCTATCTCTTTTTCAAAACCAATTCTGTCACATCACACTATTCAAATCCTCTTTTCATTTAAATCACGTTTAGAGATAGGTGTTTTCAGAAGTTACTTTTCCCCAAAACATAATTTAAAATAACATTTTCAAACACAGGGGATACGTAACTTAAAACGTTTCTGTTCCATTACGAAAGTAAAATATTTAGTTATTCATATACACTGAACCATAAAAGAATGGTCAGGGGTACTTGCCTTGCAACGCTTTACAAAACCCTAAGTAGCTTTCATGCTGACTTTAATCCTGGGAAAACTCGATCGGAATCTACAAATACAGAATACCCTAATCAGTTACACCGACATGCTTGATATCCTCAAATTCTAACAACTCAATCCGATAACCCGACTGGTATCATTATTATACACATAAACCCGTAATCACATTGTCACGTAGTCGGAAATATTGTTAGGGGTAACACGTATAAATACATATACTTTCGAACATATTTTTAGGAAATTTTGGCAGCATCTTATTTATTTATAATACTACCCGTCGATTACGATCGACGTCCATAATAAAAACAATCCACAATATTACGCCACCATTTATACAACGTACATTCCAACACCAGTCACAATCAATTATTCAAGTCCGAAAATATTTTACGATCCTTTTTATTTATTTATAAAATTTAGGACTCAGAACATCGTCATCACCGTCCACCGTCCGCTCGTAACAAGTCATCACGGTACGGCGGCAAAATTTATTGGTGCCCAAAATATTCGGGTATCCAAATAAATTCCACCGATTTATTAATAATGATTTTCCCACACGAATTAATAATATCACGAATTTTACTCAATAATTCCTGCAGAAAAAAAATGATAATAATCAAATCCAACTGCATAGTCTCAGCCCAACTGAAAAAGGCCCAAATGTATCGGCCCAAACTGCAGGCCCAAAAGCCAAAACAACAGAACAGGAACCCGAGGAAACACACGCGCAAACGCGCCGCAGAACCACAACAGGGCGGCAACACAAGCGGCGGTGCCGCTTTCTACAACCACTAGACACACACAACACAATCACACACACAACACAATCACACTCACAACACACACATACATATATGTATATACTATATGAACGAATCAGAATCAGGCAACCGGAATAAAGAGGGCGGTTGGAAAGTAATTACCGAACACAGGGAGCCGGAGAAGAACACCGGAAAAGCGAGGAAGAAACAGAGGTGAAGAAACGAAGGTAGAGCAGTAAAAGAGAGAAGGAAGAATCGATGGAGAGAGACAGGGACAAAGAGATGATGTTTGGGGAAATAAGCTACTGCCTGCACGTGTCCTTCAAATGGGACGCGTGTTAATATTCTTTTACGAAATGTTAACACGTGTCCCTGAGTATTATGGGTCGAATAATTAACCGAATTTTGAAATCAACGAGTCAGGGCACCTCGAAAACAATCTCGTTAAATCACGATAATACTTTTAAAGTATTGTAAATATTCCGAGATTTATAAAAATATATATTTTGAAATTTTTAAACAGTTTCTAAAATGCAACTGGTACCCGTTTTTAACAAATAAACGAAATAACGGGCGGGTGAAATCAATCCCAAAAATTTCCAAAATAATTTTAAAATTCTCGGAATATTCCAAACTTAAATAAATATGAGTTTCATAAGTTTTGAAGATTTCGATAATTAAATATGGATTTTACCATTAAACACACTCAGAAAATTATTTAAAAGTGAATAATTAACGAAATATTGATTTCTCAATTTTATAAATTCCTAAAAATAATTATTGAAATTATAAAATTAGAAAACAAATTTTAAAGACAGTTCAAATATTTAAGAAATTAAAACTACAATAAAATCACTTTTACAAGCAAAAATAAAATCATATAACTCACCAATAAATCACACAATTCCAATCTCACATATCAACAAATCATAAATAATTAAATAAAAATCCATAACTGCTGCCAAAACCAATACACACATTTTATTTATTTACGTAAACCTCTATTACACTTCCAAATATTAGAAATAAAATAAAAATATACGAGTCGTTATATTAATACATCTGTCTCTACCTGTTTGTTGACTAAAAGATTTATGAAGAATAACACTATGAACAATACGATGAACACGACGGCTGATCCCAATGCACAGATCGTTGGATCTGATGGCTTTCACCAGCAGGCGCCTAACCCTAACGCACAGATCGCAGTATCTGATGGGGGTCAAAAACCTGTTCGACATGTGCCTTCGGGATATATGCCCGTGGGACACACTATTATTGGACAGTTTAGTGTGCCTTTTGGATAGACGTCAGCAGGATTCGTTCCTCCGATTGTACATGCAGTGCCTACTGGTATACATACACCTGTAGTACAGACGCACGTACCGACTGTCACACATGCGGTGCCTGTTATACATGTTATGCCAATTTTGCTTACTGCACACGCCGATAAACCCGAGAAGTTCAACGGAACGAACTTCAAATGTTGGCAGCAAAATATGCACTTTTATCAGACCACGTTGTATCTGGATAGCTTTCTGAAGGAAGAGGTACCATTGCTCACTGGTGAGAGCAACACGCAGACTCTATATGTTGTAGATGCTTGGAAGCACTCTGACTACATATGTTGGAATTATATTCTGAACTGATTGGCTGACTCGTTGTATAACGTGTATAGCTCGAAGCCAACATCTAAGGTCTTATGGGGATCATTTGACCTTAAGTATAAAATCGGGACGCTGGGGCAAAGAAGTGGATTGTTGGCCGCTTTCTTGACTATAAGATGGCAGATTCTAAGACCGTGGTTAGTCAGATGCAAGAAATGCAGGTGATCATTCATGAAATTCATGCTGAGGGAATGTTCATTAGTGAATCTTTCCAAGTTGCTGTTGTGATTGAAAAGTTGTCACCTAAATGGAAAATATTCAAGAACTACCTTAAGCACAAACGAAAGGAGATGACCGTGGATGTTCTAATTCTCAGACTTCGTATTGAAGAAGACAATAGAGGATTGAGAAGAAAATGAATGTTGTCACTGAGAGGGCAAACATAGTGGAGCATGTTGAAAGCTCCAAGCCTGAGAAGACCACTTATGGTAAAGGGGTAAAACTGGCACCCAAGGGAGGGATTTCAAAGTCAAAGTATCAAGAAAAGTGCTACAACTGTGATAAAGTGGGTCATAGGTCTTTTGATTACAAGAAGCCCAAAAAGGCCAATAAGAATAAAAAGGAAACATAGTTGATCACATCTCCAAGGAGATGGGTGATGGGTGACATAGACTTCAATGCTACAGTCTCTGAAGTGAACCTGGTCGGCTCTAATCCATGTGAGTTGTGGATTGATACTGGTGTTACTAGGCATATTTGTTTAGATAAGGTTATTTTCTTTAGTCTCAAAGCTTCTGATGCTGGTGAGAAGCTTTACACGAGGAATTCAGCAACTTCTAACATTGAATGATACATATTGGGGATCTCAATTCACACAATATACATGAATGGTCTTAGTGATCAAATTGCTCTAAAACTTTAAGAAAGTTCTTGAAAATCATAGTATTGTCTTTAAATTATTTATGAAGTTCTTGAAAATCAATATTGTTCTGTTCACGATTGAATAATTTTATAATTGTATTAACATTCTTAAGTTTGTTTTTCATTTTTCATAGCTATATCGAAAAATAATCATTTCGCATCATTTAAGTATTCAAGTGATAACTGGATATATTTTTGTGAAACAGTATTACTCATTCAGTATGGTATGAATCCTTCAGATATTCAGAATAACTGTTCATTCAGATTGTCCAGAAATTTTACTAATTCAGAAAATATGATTCAGATTTAACAAATGGGGCCTAAATAACAAAAACACATCATACGCCCATAAGGTACATGAAAGTCTACAACATCCAAATAACTAAACCTCGTATTATCTTCTTCATAAAAAAATTCAAAAAAATCTATGGTAACTACGTGTAATCTTAGTCCCGTCTGGAATCTTGTAGTGAATCATAATAAAAATTGTATACAAAATTAATTGATAAATTAGAAACAGTCATGTTAAATGTTTCATATTTATCCCTGCATTGTATATGTAACATAAAGTTGAATTTGAAAATTCTTAGGAATTTAGCTGGGTGAAGGTTAGTGTTAGTCCTTTAACAATATAGCAAGAATTACAGAAGGGGGGTTGAATGGAATTCTTGAACCTTTTTCTCGAAATAAAAATGTTCAACTCGAATATAGATATAATGTTTTGATTAGCACAATGCGGAATAGAAACTTAATTGAATCAAAATATAAGTAATTAAAAACAAGAGTCTTTAAAAAATTTCTGGTGGATTTAAACAATTCCACCAGAGATATATATAATATATCGAGAGGACTCTGTGTGCAAGAATGCTCACAACTGCTTACAAAAGGAACTACTGAGAATACAGGAAATGCTAATGATTCTGCTTACAAAGATTTCTCTGTTTTTTTATGCTTCTCAGCTATCTCAGTTATTTTTCTATTTGCTACTCTCTTGGTTTATATAATACCAAGATTACAAAGTCAAAAAGACTGAACAAATATAAAAACTATCAGTCTTAAACTTTGCTGCTTTTCGTCCTCTATTACCCAGTTAATGGGCTTCCACAGTGTGTTTGTATACATCTCGACGGTTGTGTGTCAGCTTTCACTGTTCAACTGCTGTTTGAATTCTTCATATGATCATCCGTCAACTTTCAGAACATCCGTTGATGGTTTAATTAATCATCCGTCGACTGCTATATTAAACATCCATTGATAGTCATTTGATCATCCGTCGATGGCTTTGTTAATCATCCGTCGGTAGCTATTTTGGCACTTGACTCTATTTCACTTATGCAGAATTACAAGACATCATTTATGTACAATTAATCAACCTATTCTGCATATCTAGTTAAAGTCAACATGACTTATATGCTACTACAGATTCTATACAAATGTGCATACATAACTGTGCTACAAACTTATTATTACATAAGCTACTCACTTGATGGATAATAAGTTAATCATCCGTCGGGACTATAATTCTTATCCGTCGAGTGCTACATAATTTCACTAAGTAAATTCTACTTAGATGTTTTGTTTATGTAATCATCAAGTACACAATATATGCACAACAATCTCCCCCAATTTATGTCTACTGGAATTGTAGCCATAAATTAAGAGATACTTGATGATAACAAAACATCCTGAACATACATCTTTAAAGATAAGTAGATAAACTGAAAGTGCTTCAATTAAACAAAATGTACAAGGTTTGGCTCACAGTCAATTCAAGATGCTCCTCTAGCCTGAGCAGATTTTTCTAGTTCCTTGAAGGTGTGGATCTTCTTCCAAGCTTACTGTTATTTTCCTCAATTTGATTCTGGAGCTGCCTGTGGAATTCCAGTTCATCAGATTCTGAGAGATCTAGCTTTTCTTGCATTTCCAAGAGAGTCTCATTGCTAGAGATACTCAGTTGGTCTTCTAATTTGAAGAATCTTCTCACACCCTTATCATCCATGAACTCCATCAGCCAGTAGGGCCTTAGATGCACTCTTCTCCCTGTATATGGGATGATTAGTGTCTTTGGGAGTGCATCCTTAGCTCTAACACTCCTTAGCTCTTCATTCTTCTTCAATACTAGTCTTCTTGCAGTTACATTAAACCCGAAGTTTTTATTGAAGGATGAATAGACTTTAATCAGCACAACTTGGCTTTCTTGAAGAATCCTGTGAAGTGGCCACTGAATCTCCCTTCCTCCTTTGTACTTGAACACCAACCTTTCAGGTAGGTTTCTGTATGCATCAATTGCCCTTACTTCATCCAGTTCATCCAGATAAAGATTTAGATCTGAAAATTCTTTGATGTCACACAAGTATAAGTAGTCTCCCCTGTTGACCTTGGGTTGAGCTTTAACTACTGACTTGGATTTGAGAGGTGACAGCTTCACTTTCTTGACTGCCCTTGACTTTGCCCTTTTTGGCTTGCTAAGGATTGGAAAGTTGAAGTCAGGAATTGGTATGTTATCCCACTCTATTGGCTCATCCTTTGGCACAATAGGTTCACCATATATGTTCCTGTAGGGATCCACCACCCATGTCTTCAAATACCACAGAGGGCTTTGATGCTTGAGTTGTAGCTGGTGTGGATTCCTTAGGAAATTGATCTTCCAATTCCTTGTTAACAACATCCAGTTTCCTTTTTGTTCTTCTAGCCAATTCTTTCTTCCTTGGGGATTTCTTCTGTTCTTCAATTTTCTTCTTTGATTCGGCAGCTTCAGATGGTTGAGAGGGAATTTGTTGAGAAGAGTTTACAGCCTGTAGCTTGGCCAAGATAGCAATATGTTCTTTCTTTTATTTAGACTTCTTTGCATCTAGAGCAGCTTGCCTCTTTTCCTGCTTTAATCTGGCTTTTTCTTCTTTCTTTGCTTGAGCAAATTGTGGATGTCCAGCTACCACACAAATTTCCTTTCCATTTCTGAATATCTTAGCAATTCTCCTTTTTGAAGCTGAATCAGCTGGATCTTTATAGAAGACAATAGATCTTGACAGAAGCTTCTTTTTATCAGGCTTGGGTGTCTCATACACAGTGTCCATAGGGTTCTTCCAAGATGATTTTGGATAATTTGCCCTTGGTTTAAGAATTATTTCAGCCTCTGGAGACTTGATGCAGGAAGATTGTCCTTTTTCCAGATAGTTCATGCTTATCTCATTCACACTGATTGGCTTGACATGAGAGTGATGGATGGCTGACTTAACTGGCTCCTTGACTAGTTCAAATTTTTTCTGTATCTCCTCATCAATCTTATTCCAGTTGATCAAACTCAACTTTCCTTTTTCAGCAACTTTCAAATTTGTTGCTGCTGCTTTAATTAGATCTATACCATCTGCAACTGTTGACTTGGAGACAGTAATTGAAAGTACAATTACTTTGCTGATTTGTACTTGAAGTTTCTCCCCCTTACTTGATTCTCTCTCCCCCTTTTTGTTATCATCAAGTTGAGGAGTTAGGCCTTGTGCTTTAGCCAGTTGTATGAGAAGATTTGTTTGAGTCTGCTGATTTTGAAGAAGGATAGCCACTGAATTCTCAATAACTTGAACTCTGTCTTCCAGCTTGGCCAGCTTCTTTTCAGAATCTGATTCTCTCCTCAATCTTAGTAATAGATCTTGCATGGTACCATATGGCATTACTGAATCCAGCTTCTCAGAATTGTAAGTTTTCAAGTCAGCTATATCTCTTTTTAGTTCATCCACACTCAGATTCTGTCTTAAGTGCTGGATCTTCATGAGATGTAGAGAGTCTAGGTGAGCTTGAAGAATAGCCTTGGTACCAGCATCTGAAGTTTCCTGAAGGGCCTTTTGAATAGCCATCACTTGCTTGACCAAAGATACACCAAATTGTCCTGGTGTAGATTCTTTTGTCCATGCCCATCCAGGTAAATTTAAAACAGAACTTTGGCCTTCATCTCCCCCTAAGTTCATGCTTCCATCCAGGGAAACAGAGTCATCATCATTAGAATTTACTCCAAATTCTTCAGATGGCTCACCAGCTTGAGAAGGCATCCTATTGACAGCAGCTTTATTTCTTTGAAGAGATTCTGAGGTGTGTACTAAATTCAAAGTCTGTTCTGCCTCCACATTGCCCTGAGCAGCCAACAATTGATAGGCTGACACAGGATGAGTAAAAGTGTCAGCATCCAAGGAAATATTATCAATTTCAGCTTTGTAATGTTGCTGAAATTGTCTTCCCTTTTCAGCATCATCCACAATCATTGACTCACTAGTAATGGCTGGATCCACCCTTATTTCTCCTGTACCTGCCTTTCTCTCATAATCTCTCTTTTGTTGCATCAGGGTCTCACCCTGGCTCCCCACCCTCACCTTCACCTACTAAGGTGGGACTCCTCTCACTCACTTTTGCCAATCCTGAATAAATGGATTGCTGAGATTCACTCTTTTCCTCTCCTTTTGCCTGGGAGTAACCCAGCCTCTCACTCAATACACTCTCCTCTCTCAGTCCTAAGAGTGACTGTATTACCACTAAATCTTCTGCACTAGAAATAATTGAAGTTTGAAGTTATACAGAGACACTCGACGGATAAGTGATATCCATCGGGTGAGTGGTAAAGCTATCCGACAGATAACTGCTGTTAAGCTTATTCGTCGGGATACAATCATTACTCAACGGATGAGCAATATCCATCGAGAGAGTAGAAATGAATGAGGTGGGAAGAGAAACTATTGTTGACTCTGTGTTGATTGAAGTTATTTGAGGCACATATGTCACAATAGTATCCGAAAGAATTGGCAAGTGAGCCAATAAATCATCTAAAAGATGATGCTCACTTGCACTAGATTTTGGCTTCCCCAACAGAGTTAAAGAAGGGGAATCAGGAATTGAAGTGTTTATCATATCCACTTCCAGAGAGTTTGTTGGTGACTATGGTGTTTCAGAGGCTTCTATTATAAGAGATTTTGGTTGTGACTCCACATTTATTGGAGCCACATCAAACTGAATTTGAGAAAGTGCAGGGACTGTGTCTTTAGCACCAGTTTGCACTGTGTGTGTGCCCTGTGCATCCCCAATGGTTTTGGATTTCTTCTTTCTTGTGTAAGTTTGGGGTGAGTTTGTGTCCCTAACCCTTTTGGCATGTGCTCTTGGCTGAGAGCTTTGTTCAATAGCCACATCCTTTTGGGAGGATGCAGCTAGGAGTGAGCTTTTGTCCTTTTTAAGCACTGCAGTTTGTTGGGAAACTGCAGTGTGGCTAGGTTGGGATTCACTCAACTCTCCAACCTTATCCTTGGGGTTTCTTTGAAGATCACCCTGTCCCTCACCTAACTGACCCTCCTTCACACTCCCCTCTTTGGCTTTGGTAGATTTTTCAACTGGTACCTTTTGAGAGATACCAGAGGGGGTTTTTTTTGACTTGGATTTAGAAATTACAGTTGTTTTGGCAGCTTTGGTAGGCAACTGTTTGGTCATTGTCACAGTTGCCATAGCTACTCCTGAACTCAAAGAAATTGAGGAGATGGGAATAGTTGAGGGTATGGATGAACTTACCTCACTTACCTGAGGTGTCTGTATTACAAGAAAGTAGAACATTGGCACATCCCTATGATGGTTGGCTCTGTTCAAATCTGCAATGATTCTTCTCTCTTGAACCCAACAAACTAATTTGTTGTTTGGGTTCTCAAGTACAATCTCTTGACAAAGATGGTTAGCCAATATCATGAAAAATCTAGCATAATATACATTCTTTCCCCTTTTGGCTAACTCACCTAGTTTAAAACCTAACTCATACAAGACAAGGTCACTGAAATTGTAAAATTTATCTGTAACTAGCATGTATAGCATGTTAAGCATGGAAATGTTCACAGAGTCAAAAATACTGATTTTTCCAGAGAAAACTTTAGTCACAACATCACACATGAAACTTCATTCCTTCTTAAGACCTAATCTTCTAATATCACTTAGCTTAGTAGTAGGAAGTGCATAATGCATGGAATTAAGAATATTGATAATATCAGTGTCATTGTGTGGTGAAGTTACATTATCATCAGGAATTTTAAAATATGCTTTTATCACATCACTATTGATACAGAACTCATTACCTTTGATAGTTAGAGTGATGGTTTTGTCAGTAGAGTTGTAGATTGCAGTGGTCCACATCTCTTCAACAACTTCACAGAAAATTATGGGTGATTCAAGCATGGCATAACTTAACTTGCAGTTCTTCACGAAGTCCATCATCTTGTGATAGTCTTCTGATTGCTGAATACCCTTATTGACCAAAGCAGTGAAGTTGTTCTTCTCATAAATGAACCCAGTCTGAGACATAATCTTTACTACAGGTGCCATTCTTAGAGAATGAAAGCTTGAAGAGAAAGAGAATATTTGCTTGAGAGAGAATGAAATAAAAGCAGTTGAATTTGAGAATGATAAAAGAAAATAATTGAAATGAAATAAGCTTTTATACTATCTCAAAAACAACGGATGAAAATAATAAAGAAAAGTAAATTGCCCAATAGAAATTGCCTAAAATAGCCGTTTAAAAAAAATAAACTGTAAAAATTCCACCCATTATCCGTTGTGTAATTCTTACAAACTGTAAGTATACTTGATGGATAATGTTCAGGGAATTAACGGTTAAGATTTAGACAATTCGACGGATGAGAATAAACTGTTATCCGTCGAGTTTTAAAAGATTCCAGAAAAGTAATTGATTTTTATTTGCAAATAGTATATCGACGGATGACTCAACTCGATGGATAATGGTCATCCGTCGAGATGCAAATTTTGACTTAGCCAAAATTTCATCCATGACTAAAAATCAGCTAAATTTCTGGCTACATTTCAACTTGCAAAATAACTCAGATAAATTCAAGAATAATTAAGCATACCTAACTCACTTACCAACCTTGAAAAGGTGGATTCATCCAGTGGCTTGGTAAAGATATCTGCAAGTTGCTTCTCACTTGGAACAAAATGTAACTCTACAGTACCATTCATTACATGTTCCCTTATGAAATAGTACTTGATGTCTATGTGCTTTGTCCTTGAATGTTGCACTGGATTTTCAGTGATGGCAATTGCACTTGTGTTATCACAGAAAATAGGAATCCTCTCAACTTGCAAACCATAGTTTAGCAATTGATTTTTCATCCATAAAATCTGTGCACAGCAACTGCCAGCAGCAATATATTCAGCTTCAGCTGTAGAAGTAGAAACTGAATTTTACTTTTTACTGAACCAGGACACAAGCTTGTTTCCTAGAAATTGACAAGTTCCTGTTGTGCTCTTTCTGTCAATTCTGCAACCTGCATAGTCTACATCTGAATAACCAGTTAGATCAAAACCAGAATCTCTAGGATACCAAATGCCAAGTTTTGGTGTTCCCTTGAGATATCTGAAAATTCTCTTAATAGCTATCAAGTGAGACTCTCTAGGATCAGCCTGAAATCTAGCACATAAACATATAGCAAACATTATATCTGGCCTACTAGCTGTTAAGTACAGAAGTGAGCCAACCATGCCTCTATAGCTTGAAATATCCATAGACTTTTCAGTAGTGTTTAATTCAAGCTTAGTTGCAGTGGCCATAGGAGTTTTTGCAGATGTGCAATCCATTAGATCAAACTTCTTTAAAAGATCAAAAATATATTTTGTTTGACTAATGAATATTCCATCACTAACTTGCTTAACTTGTAAACCAAGATAGTAAGTTAGTTCTCCCATCATACTCATTTCGTACTTACTTTGCATCAGTTTGGCAAACTTTTTCCAAAGTTTCTCATCTGTAGAGCCAAAAATAATATCATCTACATAAATTTGAATAAGTATGCTAGAGCCATTAACATTTCTGAAAAATAAAGTTTTATCTACAGTACCTCTTGTGAAGTGATTTTTCAAAAGGAACTTTGATAAAGTGTCATACCAGGCTCTAGGTGCTTGCTTCAGTCCATAAAGTGCTTTCAGTAGATAATAGACATACTCTGGAAAATTTGGATCTTCAAAGCCAGGAGGTTGACTAACATACACTTCTTCCTCCAAATCTCCATTCAGAAAGGCACTTTTGACATCCATTTGATAGACCTTGAAATTGGCATGGGCTGCATAGGCTAAGAAGATTCTGATGGCTTCAAGTCTTGCAACAGGAGCAAATGTTTCATCAAAATCCATTCCTTCTTGCTGGCAATAGCCTTTAGCAACCAATCTGGCTTTGTTCCTTACTACTATGCCATTTGCATCCATCTTGTTTCTGAATACCCATTTGGTGTCTATTGGATTCTTTCCTTTAGGCTTGGGTACCAGCTTCCATACTTTATTCCTTTCAAATTGGTTTAGCTCCTCCTACATAGCTAAAATCCAATCAGGATCTAACAAGGCTTCTTCTACCTTCTTTGGTTCTTCCTTTGACAGAAAGCTGCTGTATAGACATTCTTCTTGAGTTGCTCTCCTGGTTTGAACTCTAGAAGAAACATCACCAATAATCAGTTCAAAGGGGTGATCTTTTGTCCATTTCCTTGGTTGAGGTAGATTAGCTCTAGATGAAGAGACCTCAATATTGTCTTGATGTGTGATTGAGTTTTGATTGCTAGAAACTCCCCCTAAGTTTGAGGATCTTTGATTTGAGAAAGGGGTACTTTCTATGGGTGATCTACCTTGACTTCCTGCTCTTTTTGATAACCCGACGGATGGTGAATTTTGAGTACCGGCGGATGAGGCAGGTTGTCTTCCGACGGATAACACAGATTGCCTTCCGATGGATGAAGCATTATGCAACTCAACGGATGTTGAGTTTTGTGCTTCATTGGTGGTAGATTTGTTTGCATTATCCTTAGACACTGTTTCTTGATCACTCTCATCATCACTTTCATCACTGACCATCTCAACATTGTCGAATTTGAGGCTCTTATGGTAATCTCCATCTTTCAGTCCTTCAATCTTTTTATCATCAAACACAACATGTATAGATTCCACAACAATGTTGGTTCTTAGATTGTAGACTCTATATGCTTTACCAACAGCATATCCAACAAAAATTCCTTCATCTGCTTTAGCATCAAACTTCCCATTTTGGTCTGTTTGATTTCTCAGAATATAGCATTTACAGCCAAAGACATGAAGAAAGTTTAGAGTTGGCTTCTTGTTCTTGAACAATTGATAAGGAGTCATGCATCTTGCTTGATTAATCAGAGAGATGTTTTGAGTTTAGCATGCAGTATTTACATCTTTAGCCCAGAAATATGTTGGTAATTTTGATTCTTCAAGCATTGTCCTTGCAGCTTCAATAAGTGATCTGTTCTTCCTTTCCACTACTCCATTCTGTTGTGGAGTCCTTGCTGTTGAGAACTCATGTAAGATTCCATTTTCCTCACAAAATGCTCTCATGACATAGTTCTTGAACTCAGTTCCATTGTCACTCCTGATTCTTCTAACTTTGAAATCAGGATGATTGTTAACTTGCCTTATGTGATTGATGATGATTTCATTAGTCTCATCTTTAGACTTTAGGAAATATGTCCAAGAGAAATTTGAAAAATCATCTACAATTACTAGGCAAAATCTTTTCTTTGAAATTGACAATACATTGACTGGTCCAAACAGATCCATGTGAAGCAGTTGCAGAGGCTCTTCAATTACTGAATCAAGTTTCTTTCTGAATGATGCTTTGATCTGCTTCCCTTTTTGGCAGGCATCACACAGTCCATCCTTTGTAAACTCCACTAGAGGAATGCCTCTTACTAATTCTTTCTTTACCAGCTCATTCATGGTCTTGAAGTTTAAATGGGATAGCTTCTTGTGCCATAGCCAACTTTCATCTTGACTTGCTTTACTGAGAAGACAAGTTACAGATTATGCTTTAGTTGAGTTGAAGTCAGCTAGGTACACATTTCCTCTTCTCACATCAGTGAGAACCACTTTGTTGTTTTGATTATTAGTCACAACACAGGCTTCTTTGTTGAAGGTTACTGAGTTGCCTTTGTCACAAAGCTGGCTGATACTCAACAGATTGTGTTTGAGACCATCCACTAAGGCAACCTCTTCAATGATGACATTGTCCTTTGAAATCAAGCCATATCCCACAGTATAACCTTTGCTGTCATTTCCAAAAGTAATACTTGGGCCAGCTCTCTCCTTAAACTCTGTGAGCAGGGTAAAATCACCAGTCATGTGTCTTGAACAGCCACTATCCAAGTACCAAAGATTCTTTCTATTTCCCTGCACACATCAAAATCAAATCAAGTTGATTTTGGTACCCAAGTTTCCTTGGGTCCTTCCTTGTTAGCTTTCTTCTTCTGTTTCTTAGGTCTTAACTCATTTGTCTTGGGAATTTCAGATTCTTCCTTAGTCATTTGGGTTGGGCCTTTGAAACCATTTAATGCAACAGAATTATCATGCATATTGTGGCTAACAGGAAATGACATGCTTGGTGCAAACATGTTATTCCAATAAGGCATGCTAAATGGCATTTGAGGCATATTGTATGCAGCATAATATGGATTAGGTGCAAATGACATATTAGCAAACTGTGCATTCATATTCTGTGTAGACATAGCATTAACAGGCATGGGAGGCATGGCATTTATGTTGGGAAATTGAGACTGAACAGACATGGGAGTAGGCATGACAGATTTGCAATTAACAGACAAATGATTTACACTACCACACTTGACACATATTTTTCTAGGAGCATATTTATCAGGTGTGTAGTTATTGTGTTTGTTAATCACTACTTTACCATTCCTATTCTTTTTCCTTTTAGTCTCTGTTTTTACCTCAATTTTCTCAAGTCTATCACTTAACTGTTTGACAGTCATGTGACCAACATTAGCCTTTTTCCCTTTCTTAGCTTGACTTGACTCTCCTGAAACAAAGTTCTTGGAAACAGACCCATACTTTTCATTTAGCTTGATTAATTTGGCTTTGCTAATGGGTTTACTTACAGCCGACGGATGAGGATTTTCATCATTCGACGGATAGCACTTTTTGTTATCCGACGGATAGTCCTCATCATCCGTCGAGTCTACATCTGTCAACAACCCATCTACTAAAATAGGTTCTAGTTTCTCTTTATTCTTCTTCCAGGCTTCATCACAAAAAGACTCAATTCCTTGAACTTTGGTGATTTGAGCATGAACATCCCTGGATGCTTGTTCACGCTCGAGCTGCTTCTTCAAAATTTCTTCCTTTTTCAAGGACTCTGTTAATTCCTCCTTGGCAATCTTACACTCAATTTTTAGTTTCTCAAACTCAACAAACTGAGACTCAAGCGAATTATTCCTCTCACTTAAAATAAGTTGTTTTATTTGATTTTAGCATTTTCTTTAGTGAGAGACTTAAGTGTAACACGCAAATGATACAATTCTGTAGACATGTCATTTATGGCATCATTACACTCAGCTTTAGATAAATGTGCAAGGTTTGTAGTGATTACCTGATTGCTTGAGGAACTTGTCTCTGTTTCATCAGACTTGGCCATTAGGGCTAGATTGACATAGCTGACATCTTCATCTTCATTCACACCATCTGCTGCCCAGTCATTCTCTTGTGTAATAAAAGCCCTTTCCTTTTGTTTGAGTAGATCAAAGAATTTTTGTTTATAATCCACAGACTCAAACCTTTTCTTACTGGAATCTGACTTTCTACACTCATTTGCAAAATGCCCTGCCAAGCCACATTTGAAACATTTGAATTTTGACTTATCCACCATGTTTCTATTTGGTTTGGCTGCTCCAAAGTTCTTCTTGAACTTGAGCTTGGAAAATCTCCTTGAGAGAAATGCTAGGTGCTCATCAATGTCCTCCATGTCATCTTGGCTCAAAGATTCTTCACTTTCTGCAGCTAGCCCCTTACCCTTATTCTCACAGACCTTTGAAGTTGATTCTACAGCTTCCATCTTCACTTCCTTCTCCTTTTCCAGATCAACAACTAGTGCAATGGATCCTCCTTTCTTCTTTCCTCTCTCCATTCTTTCATCCCGCCCTATCTCAAGCTCATAGGTCTTCAGAATGCCATACAGTCTCTCCAAAGTAAACTCCTTATAATCTTGTGAGTTTCTCAATGAGACTGTCATTGGTTTCCATTCCTTTGGAAGAGATCTGAGAAATTTCAGATTGGAGTCTTTAGTCTGATAGACTCTTCCCTGCAACTTAAGAGCATTTAGTAGTTTTTGGAATCTACTAAAAATGTCAGTGAGGGACTCACTTTCTTCATTGTAAAAATGCTCATATTGTTGAATCAGGAGCTGCATTTTATTTTCTCTTACTTGCTCAGTGCCATCACAAATTATCTGTATTGTGTCCCAAACTTCCTTGGCAGTTTTGCAGTTGATGATGTTATCAAACATGTCTGCATCAACAACATTAAACAGAATGTTCATGGCCTTTTTATCTTTCCTGATTTGTTCAATGTCAGGATCAGACCATTCATGCCTTGGCTTTGGAACAGATGGCTCGTTTCCTGTTGCAGCTCTTATTGGAACATGAGGGCCTCTTTCTATGCAGTCCACATAGGCCTCATCTTGAGAAAGCATATGAAGATGCATCTTTACCTTCCAATGATGGTAATTATCTTTATCAAGAAAAGGAATCTTGACTCCAACATCTTTCTTGTTCATCTTGCTGAATTGTTTTGATCTTTAAACTCTTTGTAGATTAAGAGCTTGCTCTGATACCAATTGTTAGTCCCTTAACAATATAGCAAGAATTACAGAAGGGGGGTTGAATGGAATTTTTGAACCTTTTTCTCGAAATAAAAATGTTCAACTCGAATATAGATATAATGTTTTGATTAGCACAATGGGGAATAGAAACTTAATTGAATCAAAATATAAGTAATTAAAAATAAGAGTCTTTAAAAACTTTTTGGTGGATTTAAACAATTCCACCAGAGATATATATAATATATCGAGAGGACTCTGTGTGCAAGAATGCTCAAAGCTGCTTACAAAAGGAACAACTGAGAATACAGGAAATGCTAATGATTCTGCTTACAAAGATTTCTCTGTTTTTTGTGCTTCTCAGCTATCTTAGTTATTTTTCTATTTGCTACTCTCTTGGTTTATATAATACCAAGATTACAAAGTCAAAAAGACTGAACAAATATAAAAACTATCAGTCTTAAGCTTTGCTGCTTTTCGTCCTCTATTACTATTATTCCCAGTGGACTAACAATGAGATTTACAGAAGGGGGATTGAATGTAAATCTCAAAACATTTTCAAGTTTTGAGCAGTTTCTAAGGCTAAGTGTTTTTGAGAACAAGTGTGTGAATTGCTTGAAGCTAATACAGATGATATATATTCAAACACAAATGTAAAGAACACAAAGAACTTAAAAACTTTTCTGGTGGATTTGTTGTTCCACCAGAGATGTGTTATTTCAGAAAATCTGTGATTCAAAAGAATTAAATCACAGCTGCTTCCTAGTACAAACTAGATGATTTTCTCTCTGGATATTTCTAAACAGCTCTTCGAAATTCTTATCTAATTACTGGCTGCTACTTGGTTTATATATCACCAAGTTTACAAGTGAAGACAAAACTGTAAAATATAATTAAAAAGATTCTTCACATGTTTCTTCTTCATTTCTCTATCCAATGCAATCTAGGATAATCTGTGAATCTTTGAATAATCCCTTGTTTGCATCAGAATAGAAATGCTGCATTTTCTTGATTCCTCCTAGAGGCTTCCACATTCCAGTTTGTCTCTGTCAACCCATGTGCCTCTGTCAGCTTGTGAATTGTCACTATCAACTGCTAATGAACTAAGCATCCATTGAAGCTTTCATCCGTTGATACCTTATCCGTTGAGGCTTTATCCGTTGAAGCTTTATCCGTTGATGCATTATCAGTTGAAGTCTTTATCCGTTGAAGCATTTATCCATTGATGGATATTATCCGTTGAAGCATTAGAGACATCCGTTGAAACTTTGTTTCTTATCCGTTGAAGGTCTTCAATATCCGTTGATACTTCTTCACTTATACAAAATTACAAGGCATGAAATATTTACAATTAGCCCTCCTATTTGCATATCCATTAGTAGTCAACATGACTGATAATTTCCTACAACATCTAAGAATTACACTTGAATCCAGAGAATGAAATGTGCTACAATACTAAACTTATTGCTAAGTAAAGCTACTCCTTCAACGGGTAGCCAAGATGGTCTTATCCGTTGAGGCTACAAACACTAGATTTCTACTTAAGTGTTTTGTTTAACTTATCATCAAACTAATACACATATTCCTAACAATCTCCCCCTATTTATGTCTACTAGAACTGCATGCATAAATTTGGGTTTAGCTTGATGATAACAAAACACTTGACAAATATATAAACTGTAATAAAGCAGAAATTCAAAAGTGCTACAAAATGTGTATGCTGAGATGAAATTGAAGAGTTACATTGTTTCCAAGGGTGATCCTTTAGCCTGAGCAGATTAGTTTCTTTTCCTTTGATTCCTTGTTTTCTTTCCTAGCCTCCTGTCATTCTCCTCTATTTGAAGTTGAATTGTCTGTAGAATTCAGCTTCATCTTCTTCATTGATGTCTAACTTAGATTGCATATCCTTGAGAGTTTCATTACTGGCAATCTTGAGCTGATCTTCAATTCTGAAAAATCTTCTGGCTCCTTTGTTGTCTCTGAACTCCATCAGGCAATGAGGTGATTTGTGAATTGTAATTCCTCTTTCTTGAATGAGTAATGTTCTAGGCAAAGCATTGGGCTCCCTCCAAGTTTTCCTTATGTTGGCAATCTTGTTGAGAATCTCAGTCTTGGCAGTCCTGGTAAAGCCAGAATCCCTTTGTATGGCTGAGTAGACTCTAATCAAGGTAGAGTAGCCTTCATTCATAATTTTGTAAAGAGGCCAGGTTCTTTCCCCATCTCCTTTGTATTTGAACACTAGTCTTTCTGGTAGCTGTCTGTAGGCAGCTATTCCCCTTACTTCCTCCAGCTCATCCAAATAGAGTTCAATGTCTGAAAATTCTTTTATGTCACAGATGTGAACATAATCATCCTTAGAGGCTTGAGGCTAGGCTTAGGCTTCTGTGTGAATTTGATTGAGGCTTTAGAGGGTATTGATTTGATTCTTCTTTTCTGCTTCTTTGATGGTGGAGAAGATGTTAGGAAGGTGGGCAATTTGATGGTGTCCCAATCAATTGGTTCCTCTTGGGAATGATTGTTTCACCATGAATGTTCATGAAGGGGTCAGGCACAATGGGTTCAGGAATAGAGGGTAGTGGTTTGGATATTGATTGAGTTTCTTCAGTCTCATCTACCATCTTTCTCTTTGTATTGACCTTCTTTCTGTTCCCTTTTTGCCATTCTTCTCTTCCCTTACTTCTTTCCTCCATATCAGTATCAACCATGTCCCCATAGCTTCATCTTCACTTTTGTCTTCAATTTCTTTCTGTTCTTCAGCCTGACTTGACTTTAGCTGTTTTTCAAGCTTTGCTTGTGCTCTTTTGTCAGCCTTTAGCTGTTTGGCTTCTTCCTTCAACCTTCTGGTTTCTTCCCTCTTGGCTATTGAGAATTTGGGATGTCCTTGCATCAAACATATGCTCTTTCCCTCTCTGAAGATAATAGCTATGTTCCTCCTTACAGCCACATCCATGGTCTCTTTGAGTTTTGAGATACTTCTACCCAAAAGCTTGTCCTCATCAGCCTTTGGAAGAGGAAAATCCACTTCTTTCAGAGGATTCTTTGTTAGAGTCCTTATTGGATCTGTTGTTGGGCTTGAGAACCATAGGTTTCAGATCCTTGGAAGAAGTCTCTCCAACCTTATTCCTCCCTACTGGCTTGAGCTCCATAATAATTGATTCCACTTTTGTGCTATGCTTCACAGATTGTGATTGAGAAGTTGTAGAACCAAATATTTGTTGCATCTTTTCATCAATCTTCTTCCTTTGCTCTTTGACTTGTAATTCAGCTGCTGCTATCTGGATTAGATCAATTCCATCAAGCTTTCCTTTGATTTGAATAATTGGAGAAGTGGTGATGGCAGGAACTAGCACTTGAGAAATTTGAACTGTTGTTGATGGCTCTCCTTCCCCTTCCCTTTATTCTCCCCCTTTTTGTTATCATCAAGGGTAGGGGTCAAGCCTTGTGCATTTGCCAGCTGCATGAGTAGATTTGTTTGAGTTTGTTGATTCTGAAGAATGGTGACCATAGAGTCTTCAATGATCTGAACTCTGGTTTCCAATCTGGCCAGTCTCTTGTCAGCATCAGATTCTTTCCTCAGCTCCCCAACAA